>NC_057938.1:13373455-13673455 GCF_018555375.3 Anguilla rostrata
ACAGTTGCAAATTTAACCCTGAGGCTCAAAGCGTACTTAGTGGTTGTAAAATACGGGCATTACTAATCTGGTAAGGAAGTCCACTCAGGAACTTTATTATAAATTGTTTTTTGCTTGGTGAAGCAGAGAAACACTGAAGTGGCCTATTCTTATTCTTAGTTGCCCAGGGTTGAATACAAAAGTTCAGAGCAGTCTGAAAACAGTTTGAAGTTTTACTTGATGTCTATAGATACACGCTGCTTAGTACAGATATTTGAAATCTTTTTATTGTAAATACATTAACAATTTGCATTGGATACTTCTTAGACTAAAAAAGTATGTAGTCTACTTATTGGACTTATTGGACTTACCCACTAATTGAGTAAGAGGCTACACACTCAATTTTTGGATATCCACTGTCATTACGATGAATGCATACACAATTCAGTGAAATGCAGCTTAAGCTCTTTTTGATCCAAACATGGCAAAAAATCTGTCCCTGACTTCACAATTCTCATGGTTTTAACTGAATTAATAAAACCAATCAAAGAAGTAAATTAAAAATAATTCAGTGAATAGAATGATATCATATTTGATTTTTATCAATCAATCAATCAGACTTTATTTGTATAGCACTTTTCATACAAGTTAAATGTAACACAAAGTGATTAACACAACACAAAGTGCTTTAGTCCTCAATCATTTTGTATTAATATTTCGGTAAGGTGGTATGTATAGAATCATTTCATGTGATTATAAAGAGAACGGAAACACATTAGTAGTGCAAAATAAGTTGTTAAAAGTAAAAGCGATGTCAGTAATCCATATTCTATTTGATTCAAGTACAGTCTTTGACACAGGAAGTCATGAAATCTTATCTCAAAAAAAACAAAAAAAAAACAGTTCATGTCTGAATGGCTACATCTGAGACTTTGCTGTAGTTACACATAGTGTCCCCCAGAACTCTGGGCTGTGCCCCTTACTGTTCATGAAATTTATGCGTCTACTTCAACAGACGTGCCATCACATTAATCTCAGCTTCCATTCAGCACATAAAGTCCCTCCACAGTCAGCGTCTGGTCCACAGCGAATGCAGAATTTTACCAATAAAAATCTGGATGCAACACAATTTTCTGAAATTGAACAGTGACTGAACTGAACTCCTCATCGGTTTCCAATCAATGCTGTTCACCGTGTCAATAATCTCCCCCTGTCAAATGGTAGTACTATTTCCAGACATGCAACCTTGCTGTTATTCTTAACTCATCCCACTTATTTGACCTCCACAGCAAAAATTGTCAAAACATAAGGTGCCCCCTCTCCAGTATATCTTTTTCTGTTTTTCTTGGTGTGAAAATTTGAAAGTGTTTTTGGGTCTTTGAAAAGTGCCATATAAATCAAATTTATTATAAGGTGAATCTCTAAGGGCTGTAGTTCTGTCTTCCATAAAATGTGTAGTCATAGTTACAACTCATAGTTAATAAATGTCAACAGTTGAGCAATGTGAAATATGCTGCAAATATTCAGCCTTTAGCATTGACTTCTAAGTAACACAAAGCCACACCTGCTCTGAAAGGTGTTGACTGTACTGTATAAAATGTTCTTAATAATGCATGAATAATGCATAAATTTGGAATTTAAAAGCTTAGCAAATATGATCGATAAAACTGCAGATACTAATCCCCGCTTTTGACTTCAAAATTTTGCGTCTTATTGAGCATAGTCTGAATTTGCATGTTCTTGCTTTGGAATAGCAGGCATTTATTGTGAAAGTGCATTTTTGTGTCACAAAGGAACACGTGTTGCTTTAAAATGAAAAGAAAGGTACCTTCATGTTTTTATTGTGGGAATACCCTGAATAATATCTTTTTGGAGATTTGTTCCAGATGTGCTTTCCTTGTTACTATGTATGGATGTGCCCACTTGCCCAGGGCTAATTTTCTGGAATGACATCCAGATAAATTAAACTGACACAAAAGATGCCTTTTATTAGGATCGGCTTTTTCTCAGAAATCAATCGTGAAAGGCTGGGCAGGGCCACCATTGATCTAAAATCAGCAAAAAGTTAAGTGAATTTCAAGATAAAGAAAAATGGGCAGCAGTGTAACACAGTGGGTAAGGAACTGTGCTTGTGAACAAAAAGGTCATAAGTTCGATTCCTGGGTAGGACACTGCCGTTGTACCCTTAAGCAAGGTACTTAACCTGAATTGCTTCAGTATATATCCAGCTGTATAAATGGATACAAGGTAATAAATAAATAAATAAATGCTATGTAAAAGTTGTGTAAGTCTCTCTGGATAAGAGCGTCTCCTAAATGCCTGTAATGTAATGTAAATGTTATGTAAAAATAAAACGTCTTTATTCAAGTTAGTTAACAGACATTGATTGCATCCAGGCTATTGACTTTGTAATTAAAAATGTACATTTTAGTTTGACTGTCAGATCAATAAATAAAGACTTTTTTTTTAATTCAATGGATCATTTAAAATCCTCTAATCAAAGTTATGACCAAAGAGCACCATTCTTTGACTGGGTATCTGCTGTAATATGAAATCTTCATTTCAAAATAATCCCTATAGCCCCTGATCAATCTCTGTACAAACTATTTCAAGTCTTTGGCAATTGCATGAGATTCTTTGCAAATAAGAAGCTGTTGTAGACAATCAGTTGTGTTGTGTTGTCAATCAGTAAGCATAGTACATGCATCAGACTAAAATGAATGAGCCTTTCCCATACCACAACAGGCACTGAATAGACATATCTCTGTATATGCTGTAGAGGCAGAGCAGTCATATGGTGAGGATTTATGTTGCTGCACATCTGTTTTCAAAATCTTCTGAAACAATTATTACTTTACAAACAATAAGACATCACATAAAATTAGTACTTAATGTACCAAAAAACTTGCATATCAAGTTAGGTATATTCCTGCCATTGGCCTTGACCGAGGAACTGGCCTCAGAACTGGAGTTGGTCCCCAGGCTGCGGCTGCCCACTGCTTATAAGTAACTAGGATGGGCTAAACGCTGAGGATAAATGACCCCATGGTTTTCAATAAAGTACATCTTACCTCTCTTATCTTAAAGCTGCAGATGTATTGAATATGAATGTACTTATGAACGTATTAATTATCAGCACCACCATTTTCTTCTATATTTTGAGAAATATATTTTGCTCTAATCTTTTCTTCTTATGTGTCTCTCCAAACTGGAATCATAAATTGTACCTCTGGAAATACTAGTGTGCTGTTCCCATCCTCACAATCAGTTGCATCTTCTGATTGACACATACGCGTGTTGTTAATGTCACCTCCTGTGCAGGCCTTTTTACAGTGAGGGGGCTGAGAAGAACAGGCCTATTGAGTTTGAAATACGTTCATGTAAATCATTTAGAACAATCCCTTCTTCATCTCCTGTATGTGATTATGGTATAAAGGGCTCTGATCCATTGCTTTTATGTCACATGATCTACTTCAAATTTATTATTGTCTCATATGAAGAGGCTTTAAACTATCCGGTTCTCAATAAGCATATATTTTATAGATGAAAGGCTTAGTTTAGTGTAAATGAATTATGAATGGATTATGTTATAGTGGTTGTAACTGAGGGGCTGTTTTAAAATGCTGCTGCTGGTGCTTTAATATTAGAGGTGTGCAGAGACAACACTATATTATTTATACCATGGCTTTGTTGGATACTCTGTTCTGATCTGTCAACAAGCGGTCATTATTTCTGTGCAATCATCACTGTATTATGGCTAATGTTTCACACTTTATTACTGTATATCCCAAGTACCCTGGTCAGAATGTGCTCTCCTGTTTCAGTAATGAACCTTTCTGTGTTGGTAACTGACCTTACCATTAACTATGTGGTATAATGGGGGAAAAAACTGAATGAAGGAAAGGAAAATGTAAAGAGACGATTTTGCCATGGGAACAGCAGACACTCCAAAACCCCTTGAGAGCTAGCTTGTTTGTGTTGCTAGGATACTAAAAGCTCTTGTTTGTTCTACGTACTATGTAAAAATATGCATAATACATTCAATTTAAGCACGTTCTTGTGGCAGATAATTAATTTCTTTGGCAGGTACCCATGGTGTAAGGGAGAAAATGCACAGCAAGCTTGTCATTTGCTTCAAATAAGCCCCTTGGGCGTGTTTCTGAACACTTTGATACAGGGTTGGATCACACTGTTGGTCATGAAATAACTCTCTGTACATTACCCCTGACTGTTTCCGTTTCAAAAAAGACAAAGATTTGTATCTGCATTCAGAACCTGGTTTGGGTTTTATCGACTGGAGTAAGGGGGGAGGTGGGGAAGAGAAGGACTATTGTCTTGATGGGGGGGGGGGGGGGGGTTGGTATCTGTTCATCATGCACTGTTCTATCATAAATGCATCTACCAATTTGTCGAGTAATCCAATGTGCTTTATTGTGCAAAACAAAGGCCTGTTGTTCATTTAATGCTCATTTTCTTCTGAATATGTTCCAAATATCAACGGCTAATTTTAGGAAGAAGACACATCTATACACAATCCATTATCTGTGCATTTCCAAATACAGTATTCAGGAAATGCACAGATAATGCATTGTGTATAGATTTGTTTTTGGATACAGATCTATTTCATATTTTTTATTTTTTTTTACCATAAAATATTGTAGGATTGCAAACTACAGATTTCATAAAAAAAACTTATCAAAAAGATTTAATTTGTTTGAATGTCTGCTATTTTTCATTGTTGTCATTACTTCTTTGGTGCAGATGGACTGGTATTTTTCTAAAACAAGGTTTGAAACGTTGTTCTCAGTTTTAGTTCTGTTCTTGGTTTTTCGTGCGCAATAAATTCAATAAATGTTCTATCCAAAGATCTTTCTCATTTAAGTCTTCTGGTCTGTTAATGTGGTGTGGTTACTATCTATGCCGCAGTCTTGGCCAGAGCTCACTTGTAACAGAGATGTAAATCTCAACATGGCATCCCTGGTAAAATAAAGATTAAATAAAAAAATAAAACTAAAAAATCAAATATCAAAGCCAGGATTCAAATGTGCATTAATGTTTAAATTAAGCACAAAATGCTTGTCTTGAAAAACAGTTAAAACAAAAAACTGTGCGTGATCAATCACTTGCTTTTTTGTGTACATCAAACTTCAGGGAAATGACGATTTAACCCTGGACAAGGACTTCCTAGCAACAGTTCTATTGTAGGGACCAATTCTAATCATGCTGGTGTGCCCACTGTACAGTACAGCTGTGGACACGCCTGGGTGTGCATACACAGCAAAGGGTTAATGCAATTTCGTTTTTTCTCAGTGGGACTATTTAACTTTAGCAGGGTGTCACCTCCATGGCATCTACGAGCACTTGACCACCTGTATATGCCAGCCCCTGGTGGCGATGATATAAAACGTTCATTTCACAAGTCCGTTTGGGGGGAGTACTCAAAAAAATATGAATGCCAATTAGGTTGTAATTGCTGGTTCTTCAAATTGGCTGGCATGAGCACCCATCTGCTGAGCGTGTGTGATCTGTTAAGTACTCGCTAATTAAAATGTTTGAATGTCAGTTTAGGAAATTGCAGTATTAAATGTTAATGTATGTGATTTAGCATAGCTGGGAATGGAGAATAGAAACATTGTGCACCATAATCAAGCACTGGATAAAACAAAGGCCATCTAACTCACAATATTTATGAACCACTGTCATATAACTGATCAGCGGTATTTATTGAGGCAGAAATGTTTAATTTAACAAATATTCAAGCAACAAACCACATGCAACTCTGATTCTGTCTGATGATGCTTTGATTCAAGTGGGAATATTAACAAAATGTTCAATGAGATATGACTAAATACAAGCAAGCACTCATAGAATGCTGTTCCATAATACAGAACTCTTATCTCCACTCGCACTAAATGTCTGGATTGACTACGCTTCGATAATGAGAGACATAATAACAGGAACCATTTTTAAAATCAATTTTTCATTGTACCAAAGAACATTTATTTGGCTTGTTAAAGAGAAGAGTGCAATTTAGATTAAAGCAGATTGTTCCTGTCAGTGTGAAAACACAGCCAATCCCAAGAGTCAATATATTACATTCATATCAAAGTCAGATTGGTGGAGGAGGCCTCCCCATAGGAAAAGAAATATTGAAATGTGTTTCAGTCAAGACAGAATGTACCTGAATTCCAAATGTATTGAAATCCATTTCGTTTTAAACACTGTTCCCCAAATGCATTGCAAGTGAAGTGTATTCTGCTCAATGTTCAATGGTTTTTCTATAGCTTCTTTGAGTATTTTAACACCGTCTGAATTCTACTTTAGTGAAATATGGATATTCATAAAAAATATGTTTATGAAAAAGTTTGTCACCTCCAGAATTACTGCCACCCTTCATGAAAATGAGCAAAGATTGTATAAAATAAACAATATACACAATGATCCAAATTTTCTGCTCAAACATTTGGGGAAACTACCTTCACTCTAAATAAAAATCCTTCTTAACCTGTTTGTATATTCAAGAACATGGCCAATTGACTCTAAATATTAATAACAGCAAGTGGCATCTGTGATGAAATTCTATTTTTTTTAATTGATCACAATCAACAGAAACTGTATTGCTGCCTGTCACCATTTCTTGTTTCACTGGGGTATAAAAATGAGGCATGTGCATATTGCCCCCGCACACAAGATGGTGAGAGAAGCAAAACAGAACTCAAGGATCAGTTTCCGAACTGTACAGTTTACCAAAATCTTGGGGTTGTCAAGTTTCAAAATGAACTGTTAGACACAACCTCCACAAGTCCTTACTGACAGCAGCCAATAAACTAAAGCACCTGAACTTTTCCAAGGATCATTGGAACTACAATTGGAATGGTGTGTTGTGGTCAGATGAGACCAAAATTGAACCTTTTGGCCATGCAGACTATCAGCATGGTTGGCGACGAAATACAACTGCACACAGGAAAAAGCACCTGATACCCACAGTAAAATACGGTCGTGGATCATTGATGCTTTGGGGCTGTTTTGCTGCTAGTGGTCCGGGGCTCTTGGTAAAATCAATGGCACAATGAATTCCACTAGGTACCATGGTATTTTAGCCCACAACCTGGTAGCCTCTGCCAGGAGGTTGAGACTTGGCCACAGATGGCCCCAAACATACCAATGAAAACTTGTGGTCTGATTGAGCTCAGTCCACAAGCGTACGTCTAAGAATATCAAGGATCTTAATTTTCTGAAAAAATGTGACATATGCAATAAGAGAAAAACAGGAAAGAGGAAAATGTTTTTACAGATTTTAAGAAGGCTCTTTGTGAACAGGATCAGACTACTACATTGTTTACAAGCAGCCGTAATTCAGTATCCCCCAGTTGGTCTTAGTGGTCAAGAATTTGAATTCATAATTGGTGCCATAAAGCAGAAAAGCAGGTGAGGTCAATCTTAATCATAGTAAGTTGGTTGTAAGAAGGCCTGGTAACCAAAGTAGAGTCTCAAAACAAGCAGACCAAAACAGAAGGCATGCGACTCCAGATACAATATGGACCTTTCAAATAACACAGCAACAAACACTGCACACTAGCACATGCAAGCAGGCCCTTTATGTAGCTGTACTAATTGCCTGATTAATCTCAGGCGTGCTCAATTACCATTAAGCCATGCTGTTCCCTCAATTGACAGGGTGGAGCCCACAAAAGAGTCAGATGACCAATACACATAGGTAAGGGGGGAGTTAATGGCAAGAATGTAGCAGAATGAAAATTATATCTCTGAAATAGCCTAAAAAATGTATTTAATAAATGGTCTCCTTTCTTTTATGATTAAATAGCACACAATTATCTGGATTGTTAAATTTAAAAAGGAAAAACAAATGACCAAGAGAAAATGTAATTTAAAAGACTCCAGAACATGAGAAGGATTTTCAAAGCCAGTAACTAAAATAACCTGGGCCTGAGATTTTTTGGAAAGTATATTAGCAGTTTACATTATACAATGCAAAGTAGAATTAGGCAAACATATAACAATATGCATGCAGTACAACATGAGTACAACACTGTCATGGGGTCATAAGAATACAGTCCTTAATGCAATGAATGTGAGATTCACTTAGGGCATAATTAAACTTTGCATAATTGGGCAGAATTTCAGTTGCTGTATTTGATTTGGTTGGCACTGCCACAAGGGCAATTTTGAACTGAGAGAGAGAAAAATAACCCAACTAATGAGGTCATTTCTTATATTCAAACAAGGAAATAAGATCCCTCACTTGTTCATTTGTTTTGTGGTCCCATGTAACGGATGTCACATTGACAAAGCTGTTGGTACCACACCACTCCTCAGAGAAATGTTTTTTCATAATGGCTTAGAGGTACTGCCACAATGACTTTGATACACACACACATACACACACACGTGCAGAGAGAGAGAGAGAGAGAGAGAGAGAGAGAGAGAGATTTGTAGTACTGATGTAGTTACCTTTCTCACGCAGGATGTTCACAGCAGCCACACAGCTTTTCATACTGGTAGGCAGGTGACCTAAATTACTTTTAATTGGAATTATAGCCAAGAGGCTCCGTTTGTGAATTATGTATATTTTATCCCACACACATGAAAATGCAATTATGGGAATATCACTCCAGCACCATATTGTGCTGATGTAAATATTTCTCCAGGGGCTGTTGCTTGACAGATCGACTAAGTCAGTAGTCAGTATATCAATTACGTAGAAACAGTAGAATTACATTTTATGATTGGTCATAAACTCATATGTTAGGGAATAGCATTGACTAGAATTGCATGCATACGGAAAGGCTAGAAAGTACACTATTGGCCTAATAATGTTAATATGACCATATTATTTTGACAGGAAAAAAGAACGCCTGTCTGTTTCTTACATATCTTAGGAATGGGACTGGCTCCAATATATTCCACAAATCATAATTAAAACGCACAATTTTTCACTCTCCAGAAATGTTTTCACAGTTTTCACTCTTTAAAACTCTAAACAAAAAGCTGAAAAATGACTATTTAGTTAACATTAGGCTACATAGCTTGCTGTACCTTTCACCTTGTTTCCTTTCTAGTTCGTATACAGTCCTGTGAGCAGCCCCATACTTGTGAGTTGTCCTGCTAACGACTGAGATCACAGACACCAACGGGGCACTTCGTGATTACCTCTGCAATCCCACAGCAGTACAGCAGTCAAAGTTACGTTGGAGTTTGGATGGTTTGTCATGATGTAGTGCTAGCACCAACTATTTTCATGGGGTTTCTGCTAACATTAGTGCAAGCTAGCTAGATAATAATGCAGTGAAGTTTTTACAGACTTTTCAGTGTCATGTTTATATCAGAGACCAGCGTAAAAATGTGTCTCTTTATAGTAGTACATCAGAATACTGCACTAGTTATTTTATTTATATTTTGGTAGCCATCTAGGCTAGCTAGCTACTGCTGTCCAGAGCCGTAGAAAGAGAGAGTTGTGTCAACTCCGTTCACTCCAACATACCAATTTTTTTAGAGCAATGGCGGATCATGCTAGTGATAGGAAGTTCGATTCTTTTTCCTGACTCGTTCGCGAATGATTGATTAAGTAAAAAGAAGGAATATTTCTATTCATTCACTTGATTCAGTAATCTCCACTTACCCAAATCACATAGGAACCCCCCTATCGGCGAACAAAGACTCGAAAATGTTACGATTCTCGTTCAGAGCTGGCTTTACCATTCGTGAATAATTTGTTCAGGCACGTTTTGTTCATTCGGTGGAGTGGAAATAGCCATTTTTTGGCATGACAGATTAACTTGGGCCATTCATTGCTTTTCTGAAGGACACATCAACAGTGAAACACACGACCAGGTTAACTTGTCATTTAGTAGTGGGGAAAAGCCTCTACTAATAATAGAACAGTGAGTGTAGATAACTAAAACATTTCCATTATAACAATGCTCACATGTAATACCAAGGAATGCAGGGGATATAAATACAAATTTACAAAATGTCACAAAGGGTTATCATCTGTGCCAGTAATATACACATGAGCTCCAACTGGTGAAGAGTATGTACACATATTAATCCTAATGCGGTGACAAAATGTTGCAAAAGTATAATCAGTCTCATGATAAAAAATAATTGTTAAATCATGTGTAGCGTTACACCGAAACGTTTGTGGCCTCTGGCTTTCTGACCACGGGACTGACCCTCCGCTGAGTCATGTTTACCATTAACTTTTTCTGGCCAACCAAGGCATAATTAAGTGCCTGTCCACTTCCTCTTGTGACCCTACAATAACTCAATGCTTGATCAATTTGGCAGCAGCTTGGGGCAAGAACACTCCTTTAACAGGCTTAAACATTAAAGCAGTAATCAATGGTTTATCTATCCATGTTTTACTGACCGCTCAGATACCACAAGCCAATCAAAGGTTTGTGTGCTCAAAATAATACGCCAATCACGTTACAGTGATCACACATGGGATTCTGCTGCATCAGTGAATTTGTGAGCATAAAAACTCAACAAAAACGTAACAACCAGACTCTGAGGGTCAAGACACCTGTCTACCTGACCAGACACACTAAGGAAACGTATGCTGCATTCCCCAACAAGAATCTCGTCTGATCATTGAGATCTGCCTGAGTTGGCCTGCTACCGTCCACGAAATATACCAAGCTGGTTCATTTCCCAGCTGCAGCTGTTTCTTCAGAATTTTCCTCCCGTAGCTGGCTACAGAGTGATATGATATTATCCAAACACAAAATTAAATACAATCGATGACATACTTCAGCGAAAATAAGCAGCAAACAGAAGTTATTCTAAACTAATGCCTAGTCTTACTACTGGAGCGCAGATTGATCAACGTGCTAGGCCACGTGCTAGGCCTCACCCAAGGAAATTCGGGCAGTGTCCTCGGGTTGGGCTGTCCGTAGAAGTCGGCCTCCGCTGTGGTTGTTCTTGCTGTTACGGCGTCATTTCGGGTAGCCATTCCTGGAACTGGAAGCTATATGGATTCGCTGTCGCAAGAAGGTGTGTAGGTGTTTACTTGTTTCAGAACGATAGCAACGTGGAAAGTTAGTGAACAAACTAATCCAGTGGTGGATGCAGTTCCTTTAGCTAACTTGATTCGTTCCGCCTTGGCTTTTAGTTCTGGAACTGTTGTATTCGGTCACACCGACGGGAAGAGATCAAAAAGCATACCCCGCTCAAGCAATACAGGCCCCAAGCCTTAGTTCTTGTCCAAAAACAACAACACAGATTAGCTGTTAATTAATTTGGACCAGGCCATTGCACAAGGTCATGTATTTTTGTTTCATAGTTTAACACTTTCTGCCAAAGTACTGCAGAAAGGACCGCAGTGGGGCAGATAATTTTCCAGTGATTGCCAAGGAACTGGTAGTTCTCAGAAGTAATCACAATCAAACACATATGTTGTTATGACAACAACCAGGCAATAGGGATGAGATTATTTCTACCAGGCATAACTGATGTTCTTCTTTCACAGGTTTTTATGCTGTGTTCCAGCTAATGTTACAGCCAAGCTCTTGGTTAATTAACTCTGATTGAGCTCATTTTAAACACGGATCTTAGTTTGACATCTCTATATTTAAACTGCCATAAAGTCTTTGTGAAAGAGATGTACACTTGGATGTATGTTGATAACACTGCCTGATAAATATATTTTAGTTCATTAGCCCTCCAAATGAATTCAATGCAGCTTTCTCAAGCAAGCTTAATTAGCGCTGAAATGATCTGTTCCAGGCTAATGATGGAACGGTGATGGAAACCATGAATATGTAGGGTTATCACAAGCCATCACAGACTCAAATATATCATTAATGTTTCTGTGGAGAGCAAAATCATTTGATTTGCTCAAACCAAAAGCCAATGACTGACAGACATCCACTGTGGTTTATGAAACCTCTCTCTCCTGGATTATAAATGCCATGAAACAAATGTATTTCAATGAATTTAGTTTCAAACCATTTAGCATTGCCAATTAATGGCTGAAATGTAATAAAATCACTAACTTTTTTTCTTGTATCCATCTTTGTTCAAACACAAGCATACTCCCTACTGAAGAACGATTAGCTGATATTCGTTCAGTGATATGCAATCTAGATTAGTGAGCAATTACCAACTAAATCAAACATAATTAATTAAGGGAACAGCTAGAATGAAAACCAGAGGCACATGGTGGGAGCCCAGCACCAGTTATGAAAATGGCTGTTGTTTTACTTTTAAAGAGTTTCCTGGCTGGTGATCAGATGACACATTTGTTGTGTTTGAAAACATAAAATGTCTTCATATTGACAGCCAATTAACTTCAAAACAAAGTCATGTGTTCTGCAAATGAGAATAGACCGCTAGTCTCTAAACTTCCACTTTATCGTATTGTACCCTACTTAATGCAACAATATTACAGGGTTTTCGAAAGCACTGTATGAATGTGGTCTTAGCTGTTTATAAGCTTTGGGGAAACATGAAAGCTGTGTACAGTACATACTGTCATCGATCACATTCAGATAGCCTGTGTGACTTTGTTTTTTTACTTTTCGTTATTTTGATGTGAGACCATGCCAAGACACTAATCTAACCAATTGATGATGCTTTGGTGTGGTGATGTTAGATTTTAGGACTTGGGAAATAGAAAGTCCTAAACTCCAGGGCTCTCACTCCAGGTGGTCACACATGATCATCCATGGAGTTGATGACATGTGCTTCAGTACCTAGAATATAAATTATGTAGTTTTATTTTTTTCGTCATGTGTACAGCAATCACCTAAATTAACTTACCATAACTTGTCAAGAAAACTATCTTGTGAAATTCGATTGAGCCAAAGTGAAGGAAAAATGTTAGAATCCAGCCCTTTTTCTATTTCAGCTTAAAGACTGTGAGCAGTAAAGTCATTCCAAGGGGAAGAAAATGGTCAGGCACTTTATAAATACCCTTTGGTTCTGAGCAATGCATTCCCATTAGTGTCTCTGAGCACATTGCCAAAAATGTTTTCTAACCCAGAAAGGTCAGTGGTGTCAGGCCTGCAAATGTTTATTTGCATGCAGCTCCACTCTTCATGATGGCCCATTTTGTCAAAACTACCAAATGTAACACGGGGCCCAGGGCCAAAATGGCTGCCCAATAGCAGACAAGACAAGCCAAGTTGGGGCTATTCATCCTGCCACTGCATCAGAAGACCTAATGAACCAGCACAACATTGAGCGTGATTCAGGGGGATTTCATCTTGCTTCTTGGCAGAAATAGCCGCAGAGAGTCTTGACCTCTTTTGCAAGCAGTCATGTTGGTCAGAATGATTAGCATTGTGTCAGCTATACCTTTTATTCAACTTGATATCTTGCATCAAAGATTGTGAAGGTTTTTATTTTGCCTGTTGATCAGCTGAATTCCAGACTACAGCTGAAGACATTCTGCCATATTTTGTGGATAGCATATTCATTATGCAGTTATTGTATTCAAAAAATGCAAAATGTTAAATAGATCAATACGATTTTATGTCAGATTCATGCTTTGTAAGGACGATTTGTGAGTAAGGTGACTAGGGTCAACCATCACATTTGCACTTTACCCACCTCCTCGCTGACCGCTCGCTTACAAGAGACTGGGCAAATGACTAAGTGCATTCGATTAGCAGCCTGGAGCACACTAATCAGGATTTAACCTTGATGTAGAATGTTGCAGACAAAGATAAAAATGTTGTTTCTCCATTGGTACACTGTTGATAATCCGCACAAATAGTGTAACACAGCCTTCAAAATTTATTCACACAATGACAGAGCTTTGGGGATGGGTGAGAAATCTTCCATATTTTGAAAATGCAAAAATACAGAACTCTAAAGTATTTTGACACAAATTACATGGAGATTTTTTCCTGCACAATAAAATACAATTCACAAAATAGTGTTTTGTATTTCAAATACGTATTTCAAATACATGTATCCGAAATACTGCCTATCCCTGCTCCCCAGGCATAACTGCACTGATGACTGTATGTCCTTCTTGCCCTAGGGCAGTAGTAATCTCTTCCCAGGTTATACAATCATATGAGGTCGATGAGATAAAAGTGGATCATCAGCAATGGTTTAACTGGCTTCTCTTGGCCAGCAGCTGAAATTGTCAGCACTGAGCTGAAAAAAATAAGGGAGCCTTCTGGAGAGTTCATTTCGCCAGCAAAGGAGATCAAAGTTCTCATTTCTTGCAGTTAATTTGTGCCTCCACTTGGTGTAGGGTGGCTTCTTTGCTGCTTCCCCCACATGTTGATTAAATCCCTCATGCTTTTCTTTTTTCAGCAGTGAAGCCTGAAGACCAGATTGTTGCTTCTTCTTTTTCTTGCAGCCATTTGTGTGTGTGTGTTTTACTGCTTTTGTTCCTGAGCATCTGGCATGGCGTGTATAGCCTCAGGTTCAAGCCTTTGTTATGACTCAACAATGACTGAGTCTAGAGCTTGTAGTTGGACATGATGGCTTTGTCCCGCTCAGGGTAGAGTGGGTTAAAGTAAGCCAGAGTTCCTAAAGTTACCATTGCACGAACGGTCACCACCAGGAGATTTTGGGTCTAGGAAAAGATCTCGCTTTGGGCCCCAGTCCACCCAATGCCTGCACAATTACAGCACAATTTTTTGAGAGCCCCTGGGCACTTGGAATCCTCCTAACACCCATCCACGCTGCCCCACCCCTCTGTTTATTGCCCCTGATTGAGCAAGTTCCTCCCAACAATACACCAAGAACCCACAGCCCACCAGCTGTTAGAGATATGGCACTTTTTAAATTGTTGTGTGACCTATAGTGGTAAAATTATCTTTGGTACACAGGTAAGTGAACTGGGGAAATACACAGCCTACAGGCAGCCTTCAGCTAGTGTATGAATGCAGGCAGCACAATATAGTGGCAATTCCCAATCAGAGAGGAAAAGGGAACAACGCTGAAGACAGCTGGTTTAAAAAATCAACACTCCGGATGCAGCAATTGACAAAAGGCAGATACTGTACATGGTATTAAAAGAAAAAAATCCCAGACATGAACAAATGAAAAACGCATCAATATCTGTGGATAACCCCATTGAAACACAACCCTTTCACTTCAGTAAAACTGTACAGTGAAACTGGATTGTGTGAAATGAAATCTGTAGTTGTTTTTTTCTGAGGGGGAGGGGGTGTTGCAGTGATGGACATTTCTGCAGTTTTGTAATTTGCTGCACTGCCATAGC
The DNA here is from genome assembly GCF_018555375.3 of Anguilla rostrata. Taxonomy (NCBI): domain Eukaryota; kingdom Metazoa; phylum Chordata; class Actinopteri; order Anguilliformes; family Anguillidae; genus Anguilla; species Anguilla rostrata. The sequence continues at coordinate 13,388,643 of NC_057938.1, forward strand.
CTGCATGGTTCAGACTTTGGTTATACACAGGCATTACAAAGGACTGAGCTGTGGACCCAAGTGTAGATAAACAAACACAGAAAGCAGGAAAAATGATGAAGTGGTGGTTTATTAATAACAAAAATAAAAAGGGCACAAGGGAAAAAATCTCAAATGGGCCAGAACTTGATATGCAAACAAAATAAACACAAGCTAGGAGACTCCAAGACTGAGCAACTGCGCCAACTTAAATACATAACCAAACAGGTGAGAATAATAATCACATCATAGGTAATGAGACATGCACACGATCCCTTCTTTGCTATGGAAACAGGTGCTGCACCATGACAACAGGCACTACCCCGAAGCATTGGTCAAGACATCAGATCAAGCATCAGATCAGACATCTTTGAGTGACGATTTTGTAAACCCTGTCATTCAAGTGTAATGCCACATGCTGCAATCTGATATCAAAGCCTACCTGTGCCAGTGCTGATCATGGCCAGCAGCCCTGTAATACACATCAGGAAGTGAGGGTTTAATCCTGGCAGTCCTTGTCTCTGGTCGACTGGGTGTCTGTGATCTGTCCATGCCAACCGCACATTAAGTGTTCTTCTTGCAATGACTGCCCAGCTCAGCAGGATGGCAGAGAGGAAGGAAGCGGCAGCTGGAAACGCACATTTGGGTGGGAAGCACTTGCTTGCCTGCCCTTTATAAAACTGATGGAGAACATAACAGCACTGAAGTGACCTTACACATACGACTGGACATTCCAAATCTGGAAAACATAATTTTTTTGTATAAACTGACTGGACCCTTTCTGATGAGGTAAGTTTGTCATTGTGTTTGTCTGCTTGTTCTGAAGGGATATATTATAAATATAATTTTTAAACTAATATACAGAAGAGTAATTAACAGAGATTTATCACCACATTTTAATCCCATTCCATTTCTCAGGGTTTGCCAGGTCTGAGATGCAAATCTTTGTCCTTGCCATCGCTAATCTTTTATATTACATTATCAAACATGATGGCAAAGAAAATGTCCATCAATCTGGCAACAACGGTCTCGCCTCTCATCCATCAACCCAACCCTGCGGCTCAGAGGCTCGCCGCGACCGGGCCAGCGGTTGCTGCGGCAACCGTTCGGCCGACATTCCATTACTTCTCTGATATAGCAGAAGTGATATGGAGTTATATCTCAGGCCGGACACGGCTGAGCCGAGCCTGATACGGGTCAGCGAGGGGGGTGCCGAGGTTGCCGCGGCGGTATAAGATTAGACGCGCGGCGCAGGCCCGCGATTGGCTGTTCGAGGCAAAGCTGTCACATTTGCAGGCACTCATGGGCGCTCGCCAGGAGGCCCATTGCGTGCGGTGGCATGTGCAGACACAGCCAGGTCAGAGTACTGAGACACTGAGGCAGTCTGTCTAGATCAAAATCCTGAGGGAACTAAGCCTCCAGAGGCATGCTCCATTTACTTTCATATTTTTTTGCGGGAGCATGGCTGGATGGACATCTAACAAAACAAGTCGGGATTACCATGCTTAATCTGGTAATATTGTGACTTTGTTCATAACAACATCTATCCTTAAATTTTAATTGGTCCCGAGCTGGCAAATTGCCGGTATGGCGACTCTGGCTACCATGACACATGAACGCCTTGTAAAGTCTCAGAACATTCCTGGCTAATGTGTCATCTGTTATAATTCTTCATGACTAGCATTCATACAAATGCGTTTTATAACCTGTAGTTCCATCCTCCCAGCAATGCGTGGTTGAATCCCATCCCTTCCAAATCTTTTAACAATAGGAAAGCAATACTTTCATTTTGCCTGGTTTCGTTTCAGGTTACTCTATGGATCAATGAGTGCCATCCTCAAAACCAAACCTAATGGTGAAACAAATACATTAATGAACACTTAAATTAAATCAGTCTTTGATATAACAGAATCAATAGTGCCATTTATTTTTCTATCATATTATCTGGGGAAGGTTCTGGAACATTAGAGCAATCACGCCAAGGACCCCTTAAAAGCAGATGACAGCACCCGACCGAAGTGGCTGTCAGGAACAAAGCTTTATAGAGGACACCTGAAATTGAGAATAATGAGAACAAAACATTATCAAGACACCCCTTTCATCTTAAACCTAGAAGATGCACTTCCTTTGTCCCCTCACAGCCACTGTGGGTCCTTACACTGAACTCAAAGTGTACCAGGAAGAAAAATCTTTTGATGTAGAAAGATCTAGCACTGCAGGAGGTCCGTTCTGATTGCTCCTTTTCTCCTGATTATCATCTCAGTAAATATATAGACCAAACGTAAACCAAGCACTAGACGAGCAGGAAATGTTCTCTGCTTGCATTATTCTCGGAGGATCTTTGAAAAGACCCTCTTTTGAGCAATGTCTGGATGGCGAAAGACCTAGGATTAGGAATGCCCATGAGAAGAGGTCACCATATGTATATCTTTTTCAGAGGAAAGGGGCATGTGTTTGTAAAGCGCCTCATTACATTTACCATCAATTAGTTTTTCTAAACCACGAAAAGCATCACAGCATCATCAATAAAGACCACTGAACAGGTTTCAGGTGCAGCCATACAGGCCCAAGCCATCAGACTGCCTCCCCCATGCTTGACAGATGAAGTAGTATGCTGAGGGTCCAGTGAAGTCCCTCACTCTCTCCACACTTTCACTCTGGTAAAGGTGAATCTTTGTTTCATTTGTCCGTAAGACAGATAAGTCCCCAAAATTCAGGCTCACCTTTGTATTTTTGTTGTTGTTGTTGTTGCAAATTACAGTCTTGTCTTTCTGTTCCTGGTGCTGATGAGAGGTTTACATCTGGAAGTGTAGCCTCTGTAATTTTTATCTCTCAGTCTTCCGCACACAGTGTCCTGCGATTGTATGGAGATCATTAGCAATTACTCATGCTGACAATTTAGGATTTTTTTCACTCTTTTTCAGCTCTTAAAATCATCCTGTCCATTTTAAAAACACACACACACAGGGAATCAATGCAGACATGCCTCATAGGCATTGTTTGATTTGAAATACAAATTTGATTATGACAGTGAAAAAACAACCAATTTTGCAAACTGTCTCAATACTTTAGCATTTTATCATACTTTATTCAGTATATAATGTATTCTATTTAAGTGTTTGTAAAATGGATCTTGATAATGTTATTTGGATGTACCAAGCCCTCAAAAAATAAATAGCCAAGCAAACTGCCTGATACATCCTTATATTCTTCATAATATATATATATATATATATATATATATATATATATATATATTTTAAACACCCATCAGAAAAATCCCACAATATATTTATTTTTCCCAGTCAAGTGATGAAATATCGCAGCATTGCCATAACTGACTGAACAGTATAATTTTCTTCCAAATGATACATTGACAAGGTAACCAAGCCAATCCCTTATACAGTTCTTCTCAACATTTCATTCAAAACAACAGCAAAGCAATATGCCTCATAGTCCAAATAATCCCTGATGGGGATTATGTAGTCAACAGTATAGCACACGCCATTTAATGAACCATTCTGTATTATCATTTCCTTTCTCTGATCCTTGGTGTGTGTGTATGTGTGTGTGTGTGTATTCTCTCTGGATTCCAAAACACCTGCTTCCCTAACAATGCAGGTGTAACATACTCATCGCTATTCCTGTTACTCATTTATTAATCTTCTTGTGTTCTAATTGTTGTTTCAGGGCAAGAAAACAAATTGACCGAAAATAAATTGCACTCTGGGGACACGTCCATAATTCATTTCTTGATAATAAGCTTTCCCACTTATTGTGAAGAGCTTAATAGTTTCATTTAATCTTTTATCTCAACCTATACGGGTTTGCTCTAAATATAACAGTGCACAAGAAATTACTTCTGAAAAAGAAAACTAGTGTAGAAATATGCAGCTTGATTAAAAAAAAATCATATTTTAAAACGATTTCTTTGGCGCAATAACATCATGCAGGAAGAAGGATTGAGACTGTCAGGCTAAACGAGTTATACATGAGACAGCGTTACATGTGAACGGGGGTTAAGTGGCTACTTCATCATTTAAAAAATGGATGTCTTTTCTATCATATTCTCAAACCAACATTTGTTTGTTAAAAATGCATTGAGTGGGGAAATATGGGGCCTGTCATACAATAAATAAATACATAAATAAATAAGCAATTAAACACAGAGAAAGATACCACCGCCATGATGCATCTCAATCGTGTTCTGTTCACGGTGTCGAGGGATACACACCAGCCTTACCTTTAAAGTGAGAATATTCTCCATCTTGATGATCCAATTTGCTAAGTTTCTATGCTCCTTTCCTCTGTTCACAATGGTAACATTGGTTCTGGAGATTCCCCCAAATCCAAAATGGTATGTGAAACATGAAACATTCCTTTGGAAATCTAAAAGTATTGCTGTGAAAAAAATGTAATGCCAATTAAAACAACAAATAAAAAGAGAATGTGCAAAAGCGTAACAGTACTGTTTATGCACATATACAATATGGCAGTGCGTTATGGATGACAACCAAAGCTGTGCAAAGACACACACACAGAGACACACGCCAGCCCTCTAAGGTCTCTAAGCAGGGCTAAATTTTTAGTTTGTCACTGCAAAGTGTTTGGCCCAAGTGTCCTGCATAGTAACACGGAGGCCCTGTGTAATTTAAGGCTCTGTGGCGGGCCTATTACCCCGCACAGCATATCCTAAAACACCCTGCTGACTCCCTCCATGACCCACTTATAACCTCATCTGTGTTTGTTCCAGCGGAATACATTTTTCAGACTCATACTTAAAAATAGAAACTTTTTAGAGGACAGGAGAGCAAGCTAAATAGTAATGGACAGAGCGAAATGCCAAGCAGATCCAATTTCAACAGTTTCAGATATTCATGGTCACAGGGAAACAGTTTACGTTGGTTCAGAAATGATTGGCTGTAGGTTTTTAAATTTGTAGCAGTAGAGCAGTAGATCTGTGGATTGCAAAAATTCATCTGATTTTAATGACTTCAGCTGGAGCTCTACGATTAACAGAATAGTAAATGAAAAAGCCCTGTGTCCATAGTCGGCTTGAATTCCAGATGAACCCTCTCTAGAACAAGCAAGGATTCCTGAAATTTAGATCTGGATTCATTCAAAACTGATATGAAAAATACATAATGGTGTTGCAATTTTTTTCAATAAACACAGTTTAACAAATTAATTTATTACTAAACTCACCGATCTGCAAAAGGTCAAGATTTGTGTAAAATGGTTAATCTAAGGGCACATGCTAATTCCAGGCCTAATAAAATGACGAGACCTAATTGGTAAGAATGACACGTGTGATGAGACTGGTCATTGAGAGTAGATCTTGACGTATGGCAGTGGGTGCTGGAGTGTGTGGGAAGGGACTAATGAGACGTGATTTGTGGGCCTGAGACATAATTACTGTATCCACCCTCTCTTGTGCAATGAGCCCTTAGTCTCCCTGGGCTATTCTTTGCCTTCAGGGCTGGTAGCGGCGAGCGGCACTGGCTGGACAGACGCTAACGGCGTGAGCGATGGCAGGTTTCCGCTGTCTTGATCGTCCCCAAATGCTGACCTAACGATTGTTTTTTTTTTTTCCTCTTCCCTTTTCTTTTGTGTGAAAGAGGTCAGTTCAAATAGCGAGCTCTCCCCAGGCACCAGGTTTGCGAGGAAGGCCTTGTCACTCGTGTGATTTATGTGACGGAGGAAAAGTACATATAATGAACCCAACGGGAAAAAACACACATCCCTTCCCCGCGCTGTATGCTCGTGAGCCTCAGGAGAGGGCCCCATTATAACCATGTGTAATCCTGGCTCGAATGCTATTCCCAGGCATAAAACTGAAATTAAATATGACTCACCTTTCTTTTTGTCTATAAAGGCAGTGAACATTAAGTAACATTTTCCGATTCCTACAAACCTGAATTTTCTTTCTCAGACTAAAAAGTCTTCAGAAGTAAACAGATACATAAAATGTGCTATAGAGTAATATAGCTATTACTCTGAGACAGCTAATGTTATATAATCAGAGGAAATATATTTGGTCATCATGAGCTATTTTCTTTTATAGGTTTTCTTGATTTTACTATATGTGGCTCTTTGTAACAGGAATCAGGATTGTTTCCAAATCTCAAATTACAAGACTGAAGTTACTAATTAAAAAAATAAGACACTCACTCAAAGAGATAACAATAGGTTTCCATAAAACAAACCTATTAACCTTAAATTAATTATACCAAACTAGCTAAGGGAAGAGATCTCACTGCTACACAAAATATGAAAAAATAAATGAATACATTTTTGACCTAGGATTACATGAATCCATGGTTATTATTGTTTTGGCTTGCTTTATCTTGATATTTTGACATTATTACCATTAATATTACTAATATAAATCTTACCGGCTCTTGTTTTCATTGTTCATGGTGATGAATCATGACAACTAAGTTAATAAAAGTAAATATTAAACCTGGCATATGTTGGTCTTTAATTAAGATGCTATTGAGTTCTTCTGATGCTAGTTGCAGTTAACTGCCAATAGTGACAATGCTTTTGTGTTCCACTTTTAATTGTAGGCTACTACTAACTGCCTTTTGAAGGATGCAAATGTTTAGTTTTTTGGTGAATTTGCAATCTCTTACAATTTCACGATAAAATAACACACTGACCTAAATTACAGGACATCACAGAAACATTACAGGGCATCAGATCAAATATTAAGGTTGTCTTTGCCCATATTGTACATTTTCCTGCAAATAATGAAAATTGAATGTTTATGTTTTACAATATAAATGTAAATTTCAAATATGAATGATACTTGACACATGGTGCTCATGTTCATACTGAATTATGATTTAATAAAATGCATGGATAAGAGATGAAGAGATGCCTTGTGCTCAAACATTCAAATATTTCCCAGAACACACTGCAGAGATCAGCAGTGGTAGGAAGGATATATGATTAACAGACTCAGGAGGATTGAAGGGCCAGCCAGTGGAAGCTGGATTGGGAACCTGACCTGGACCTCAGGGCTAACACCCCATCTCGCTGCAAGTAGTGTGAGACCTGCGATGACCACTGTGAATCCATGTATCAAAATTACTAACTCAAAAAGCAGGGACATTCCATTGTGCAGAGGGTCCATTTTGTACAGAAAATCATTTCCCTCATGACCCATTATTTTAATTTTCAGAAATTTGGTACTGTTAATCAATGATTGAATGAATGATGCTTATTTAAATGTTGAGATCAACATATCTGCTGACAATGGCTACTGGTTCTCAAGATTTCTGGGCACTGCACTACGTATTGTACTGTATCTTGTGTTTCTAGTTGCTAACAACGGTCTTCTTTGCAATGTCCTTGGAAACACATGTACATGTAATCTGATTGGGCTGTTCCACTGAAATCACTCCTGGGAGTTGTAATCTTTAATTTAAGTCATTTATAACAGTATTGGCATGGGAGCCTAAGACCATTGCCCATCAACCTTTTTTCCCAGTTGTCACGACAACACGTCTGAGGCCTGTAAGTCCTGAGCCACATTGTCCTTTGATCCCGAGGGAAATTAACTCCAGGATCCTTGTTTGCTTGGTGTCATGATATTTAAAGCACTGTAAATTAAGGCATCAATGGCACTCTGCACCACGCTATTGTGTGTGCTCATGATCTTGGGTCCCTAAAGCACTGTAGAATTGGGTGCACAATGACATGTGTGTTCCACTGAAATACTAACGAACTTGCACAGTTTAATTATAAATTTAAATATTGATCCAAAGTACAATTGCCTGTCCTACATGGGTAGTCATTGTGAAATATCACGTTTTCAAAAATGCTGCTACCACAGGGTTCCTGAATGGATCAGCCAGTAACAACATAAATGTGTAGGCCAGACCTGATATTCACAGATTAGAGCTTCAACTTTGTCTTTGACAGGAAGCCACACTTGGTAGGGCACAGGCCACCTCATTCTACTGGGTGTCCAGGCAGGCTATGGTGTGTTTATGTTGGGCAGGGATGCTCAGGTTACGGCAACATTATTTTGTCTAAACATCAAAAAACCTCTCCTCCAATTGGTGGAGACTAGCTCTCCTGTAGCACTTGTTCCTGTAAAATAGGCAGTGGCTTACAGAAGAGGGAATTGGAGAGGAGAGCACTGAATTTCACAGCTGTAACTTGGGAGAGAAAGTTTGTCAATCCACTTTGGGAATACAAAAGTAAAAAAATAAGAAATAAAATGTCAACTTCAACAGACAGAGGAGAGCCTTTAAAATGGATGCTTTTTTTCCTGCAATATGATGGTAATGCATACCCTTGTTTACACAGGGTTATCAAACATACATGAAAAAGAACAAAATAAATACCCCTGTATCAATAAAACATTTGGGCTGAAGGCAATTCCTTTGCACTCTGTAAGGAGTCATCTTCAAGCAAACTGAAAATGATCTGCAGAAGCCATGCTAATTACAGAGGTAATGTAGCCTAAATGTGAATCGATAATGTCTGAGGCATGTGTTCATTTAGAAACAGACTGAATCATTACACAAAATCCATAATCATCAAAAAAGCCAGATCAGTGATGACAGTGATGACATGGTAAAATACAGTACATACACAGTCCAATTTTTATATTAACATCCTGAAATAATAGATACCTTGCGTATGAGCTATTATGTGCAATTATAGCTAAGTGTTTCTGACATGGTGCAATCACATCCTCAGTTATGATGTTCTATACTGTATATTTTTACTGTATAAGTTCCACATATATATGCCCACACATCACCATCTATTATTATGAATAATGTCCAGTTATTATCCAGGATTTCGGTGCCCTCTCTAATAATAAAAGACCTGCTGATATTTTGAAAATGCTGTACCAACCCATAATAGCTATAATGACAATAATACTAGCTATGAGTAAAGATTATTGGTGAGAAATTCCTTGAACACCAAGGTGACAAGCAAGTTAGCATTTTCATTCTGAATAATGACGCTGCTGAAAGCTGCCCATGGCCATAGATTCCCTATATTAACCAGATACTTATTTCCAGTGATCCTTTTTAATCCTCTCTACAACTTTGAGGAGTTTCTGGTGTTACATTACAGTGTGGGATGAATATTTATGAAAAGCTGTGCCTAAGAGCAGAACATCAACTGTCAAAATATTGTCCTTCACCGCACCTCTTCTTGTATATCCACACGGTGCATCTTCAGCTGTAGAGACACAAAGATATACTTTGAAAGATAAGAATGCAGAGCTGAGTATCTGATGGCTCTAAAGAATCTGCTCGTGACTCCCTTCTGATCGAGACTTATACGAGGAAAGGAAAATCAACCCTCTTAAAACGCACAATTGTAGGGGGAAAACACTACAGGCTGTCTAAAACCATTCATCAAACACTCATAATGTCTGGATGAAATAAGCTTCTGGAAACGCCATCCTTCAAAATGGCTGCGCATTGACATTTCCATTTTTGCAGACGCACAGACACACGCATGCACATGTACACATGCGCACTTGAACACGCTTGTGCGTACACACACACACACACACACAAACAATGTCATCTAGTCTTATTGGAAAAGTCTGACAGAGTTTGTCTGTGGCTGACTGCTGTTCTGTGCATGGTAGAAGGAGGCAGAACATGATACGCTGTGAGTCTTGCAGCTGTAAGGTTTGAATTATTGATGCAGGAGCAGTGTTTCTTTATAACTGAAGCAAAGGGAATGGGCAGGGTGTATGATGGGGATGCAGCTAAACTACACTGTTAATATCGTAGAAAAATTTGCTATAGAAACCATTTTATTTGATTTTATGTTCATTGACAGTTTCTGTCCCCCATATTTAGATCAAGCTTGCCACAACATTTTTATCATAAACTTGTTGGCTGTCTTCAGCACCCAAAATACCTCGCAAATCTGTACATGCATAGACCGTGTTTGAGTTGAAAACAGGATATTTACATGCTTTCATTCGCAGATTATTAGAGGCATTTGCAACCTACGCTACATGGCCAAAAGTAAGTGAACACTTGACATTAAACATCTCATCCAAAATTATGGGCATTGATATGGAGTTGCTCCACCCTTTGCTGCTATAACAACCTCCACTCTTCTGGGTAGGCTTTATATTAGAAGAGACAAGTTCTTCCACAAGATAAAGTCATGCATTATGATTTGAAATTGTAACATTAATTTATTAAACTTTTTATTTTTTATGTCTCTGGCACTCAGTTAGCTGCGGTAACAGGTCTGTTAGCAAGGCAACGCCAGACAGCGGCACTTTGGTTGTCAGCTCGCTTGCTAGCCTTGCTATCATATTGGTAATATTAGCTATCACAGGTAAAGATCAGATCACCAGCATGGTGAGACAGTCCAACAGTGGTTTTTAGGATTTTGAGGTTCACTTACACTGAGTCAAAGGAGCAGCCCCCACTGCAATTTCCACTGAAGTTCTCACAAGTGACCTTGTTGTTCACCTGAATGAATCACCATGCACTGATGGACAAACTCCAAGACTACTTTGAAGGGAAATGGTCACAATTAATAAACTTTCAAACCATAGTTTCAAGCCCACTAGAGTGCTCAAGGCTTCCGATGCTGGTACATACCAGATAGGCAAATGGGAAAACCCCCACACTATTGGGGAGGATCTGTTGCTGCTGTGAGATGGCTTCGATCATTTGTGGGGATAAGGTCACTGATCAGCTGAAACACATAACATTGTCAAACAGCATAGTTGCCTGCAGGACTGCTGAAATGGCAGGTGATACTGAGAAACAACTGATAAAGAAACATGAATAATGTTGTACAAAGATAAATTTAAAAAAAAATGAACTATGAACCTGAAACTTGTACATTCTTTATTTACTGTCATGCCTTTACTTTGGCCAAAGGTTTTCTACTGTCTTACACTCAACAAAGCGAAATCAAGGCTTATGCGTTCAGAGTGAAATCAGGAGATTGGCCTGTGCATAAAGTTAGATGTGGGACCCAGAAACTTATTGTATTTAATGTAATGTTCGCATACAATGAGTGAGCTTGAATGAGTATCTACCTAGCGAGAGTAAATGGTATTGTAAGCCAGCAGGCTTTAATTTGTTTCATATACTTAAAACTTGATAGCTATGCCAATGTCAATCTGGATTTTGCACTAATGTCCAGATAGAAAGTGAGGGGAACAAAAAGACAGATTTAAGAACAGAAAGTCACGAAAAAAAAATACAGTACAGACATTAGCAAAAAACAGTCAGTGGTGGGAGAAGCAGTCTGTTGTAGGAAGGACAGACTGGGAGAGACAGAAGGACAGTTATGGGGCAGTCTGTTTATGACAGACAAGCCAACAGTGGTGTAGACAGGCAATGGCAGACATAGACAAACTGTGAGAGGCAGTGGTAGGGGTGTGCGACTTTAAGGCAAACCAAGTGTATGAAGCCACATTAATCATGGCTGCTATCAGCAGGTGCACATGCAAGAATTCCACGGTCACTTCCGATGCATCCTTTTCACAGCGATCTCAGGAGAGAATCTCACTGTGCTGCTTAAAACACAAAATATAAACAGAGGCTAACTGTCCTAAGGGACTCTGCAATCATTCACACCCTTTTGATCCCATTTCACAAAAGTGCACAATATAGTCACATTAACAGTTATTATTCATGTTGCCTGGAGGTGTGCACTTAAACTAATTTATAACCCAATTAAGAATCATGAAAGGAACAGAGTAAAACTAATAGCAATGGGGCCAGCCACAATTTATTAGTCATTTGTGCGTGCGTCCTTGGCTGATTTATGTCCCTGGAACCTTTGTGAGCTCAGCTCATGTTAATTGCAACCACATTCAAAGACATTATACTGTACTTTGTTAGCAAACAAAGTTGGACAAATGTTTCAACTGATAGACAGGCATAAAACACAGATAAATAATGAAAGAGGGATCAGGAGTGGGTGGGGGGAGGCTTAAGTTTATTAATTAGAATGAGCTGACTTATTGTGGACATGATTTAATACTATTCACATGTTCCACATGCCCAGTATGTTGAAAATAATATAGCTGAATGTGGTAAATTATTTATAATCTTTTCTTCATAGGGATTATATTAAATGTACTGCCAATGGCTATGCCTTTCAATGGTAAATTGAAATAGTTGATAGGCATTACATTCTGCTCTTGGAACCGGCTGGAAGCAATCTCTCGTATTATATATGGTATTCTCTCAGTTTGTCAGGGCATGCAGGGGTGCATAGGTGTATGTGTGTGTGTGTGTGTGTGTGTTAGAGCCCCAGTCCTGTGTCAAGTAAGGATGGGAAACGTAGACTAAAAAACGTCTTTGACAAAATATCTGTGACAAGCCATTGAGACTGTTGGCATTCATAAGTGAAGAGGCACATTTTTGTTGTAAGTGGATCCTTAGGATGTAATCTGCTTAACAGCAGGGACACGACAACTCTGCGGATACCTCAAAGAAAAGTGGGCCCATTTATCAAAACAAAACACATGCTAGAAATTACTAACCGCATTTGCACTAATATTGACCTTCATATCTGTCAAGCCCACATGCACCATTATCATATATAATATGATAGCACAAACAGGTCTGTTGACTACGAATTACATTGATCACAGAGAGATAATGTACTCATAATGCCTTGAAAAAAAGAAAAGAATATATGTTAAAGAGCTTAAAACACCTGAACACCAATGAGAGTCTAATGAGAATATGTGCCTGAAGTAATGTGCATTTTTTGTTAGATTAATTAGAGACTTGCTGCTTTATCTGTGCTTTTGCAGGTGTAGGAATTTCTGTCCGTGAAAAAAAGGTCACACAAGTCTTACATTTTCCATGGACGCTTTCTGAAAGGAAAACAGGATGCCAGTTATTCCAACCTGATTAAAAGTCCACCTTAAAACCATCACTGCATCACATTTGTGTATGGATGTCTGTCTGGTTTTATGAATGAGAATGCAATTGCCTCTTATATTGTACCTGATACACAATTACAGCATTGCAATGATACACAACTTTTTGATTTGCCGTGTTTCCTGATATGTTGTCTGTATTGTGTAGCTAAACTAAACTGTATTATAAATATATTTTTCATTACTGATTTCTGCTCAAACAGACCTCAGTCCAGAGTGACCTCATTTTATTGGGGGGGGGGGGGGCAGGCTACAGCAGTACAATCAAAATGAGCATTTATTTCTTTTACCTGGACTCTAAGGGCTAATAAAGCAATGGAGTATGTTTGGCATCCCCACGGCAACATTTTCCAGTGGTTTTAGCAGCAAAGATCATTGTTCAATAACTTTAATATCGAAAGTCTGAGGATTGATATTGGAATCAAAAATAAAAAATGTATTAAATCCTTCTGTATTGAGATTTATTGGTTCATCTCAGCTCCAAGAGAGAGATGCATTGAACTGTTTCATTCCAGACAGACAGAGAGAAAGTGCGTACTAAAAAAGAGCAGCTCTCATATGGTTTTGATCCATGAACTACTTCGATAAATTCTAAAGCAAAAAGTTTCCATGTCCGGATTTTAACGGAAATAACGTGATTAAACTTTCACTATCGAAACTTTGTTTTCTTTCTGTCAGGATTCAATTACATCCGAATCACTGAATCCATTGTATCAAATGCAGTGGGGCATTCCACATATTTCAGTGTCAATAGCTGGAGACTTCATTGTTTGTCAGTAAAAAAAAGAGCAACTTTTGCAGGGCTAACTATATTGGGATCGATGGCAGGGGAAACATAGCGGGGATGAGATTATTTATATTAGCTCAGCCTCTTCGCCCCCCGAGGATCAGTAGCTGTTACACACCAACGCGGCTCCTCTAATGACGATAGCTTTTCAAGGACTCTCCACCTCTCAGAAGATCAGTCAGAGAGTGCTCCCTCGCTTCCGATTAGCAGGCTATTATTTGTGATGTGTGGAGACGCTGGGAGGAAGCAGCCAGGAAAAGCCAGCAGGCAGAGGATGTGGCTTTGAGCTCCCGCATCAGATCCCCTTGTATTGTGTTGGTTTATGGTGTTTAGAGATTTAGAGGCATGGGGGCTGCGCCGAAATGCGTGTAAACAATTTATGCATACTGCGCGTTTGTGCGGGATGCAAAGAAAGGCAACTGGGACCCCAGGCAGGAAAAAAAAAGCAGCTCTGCTTTTTTTCAAAGCATTCAGACTCATGTATTCAATATATGCACCTCTACGTCTGTTCTGCACTGCATTAGGCCTTCACAACAATTAAAGCGATAAACAGCCAAAAATGGTGCTCTGAAACACTGAACACAGACTCTGAGGCCAGATACTGTACCTTGCCTGACTGGAGATTGGAAATGCAAAGTGAAAAACATTGATTGTCTGCCTATTGGAACTTGTACAGATGTCAAGATTATAATCATTAATTTAAGGCTTCCTTTGAGAAAAGGAGATGGTTCTTCAAAGCCCACGCCTGAGTTGTTCCACTGCTTGACAGACAGCTATGCTGCAATTTTCCCCCCATTCTGGAGAAATAATTGGATGTGTCATGTCAAGCCTTGCGTGTCATTCTTGATATCTGTTTGCTTGATGTGCTAATATCCATTAAACAATGTCCTTCATGTCTCTTTCGATTGTGGAGCAAGTTTACAGTTTATTTGATGCATTATTTTTCGAGTGAGATGAATAAGAAAGAAAGTTAGAAGGGTACTTTCCCAATAAACATCTACTTTTCCCAATCAACTTTTCTTATTTCTTTTCTCAGTAGCTTTTGCATTTGATCTGTTACATTTTGCTGTTGTTGACACTAGCTTTCCTGTAATTACTTGTTCTCTAATAAGACTTGATGTCACACAGAATTGGTGGTCATGAGAAAAACAATGTGTCAGGTGGCAATATACAAATACACAGATCCTTGCTTTGTAATTTTCTCTCTCTCACTTTCTCTCTCTCCGAGGTCGTAACAGAACAGCCTCATATTTGTTGACCTGTGGTTTCTTGTTTTGAAGTTTTCAAATATCATTGTCCTTATTTGTTATTACCAGTTACAAAGGACCATTAAATAAAATCTGGTTGTCTGCTCTTATGCTTCATATTCATCTTTTTATCTCAAATCCAAATGCCTTAAGCATATTAAGTATAAGGCAACAATGTGTCCCTTTCCTGTTCCCATACTTTTAGTGAGGACACTGTAAATATGAAACAACATATGGCAGGACATGCCATATTTTGAGTGAATAGAGCATCTCTTTACTCTTTCTTGCCATAACCAATAACTCATTTCCAATTTTGAAATATTCATTGTTAACATGCACAGTCTCTTGGGAAGGGATCTGTCATAGCTAAATGTTTCATAGCAGAACTTAATAAGAACAGACCTCCTCCCAAGTGGGGAGAGTATAGAAAAGCACAGAACAGTGAAAACATGTACAAATGTGATAGGACTACAGATAAAGCACAGTACTATGGTGTATGTGTGTGTGTGTAAGGGTGTGTGTTTGAGCCACAATCCTGTGCCAAGTAATGAGTGTGTGTGTGTGTGTGTGTGTGTGTGTGCATGCACTTGCACGCTTGTATTTGTGTGAAATGGAAAGAATGATTGAGGATGAATAATCTTTCCACAGATTTCTTCTTACTTTCCAGACTTTTTCTCAGGCATCTTGATTTTCAACGGATTTGTTGTCCAATATCGTCAGAAACCAATTAAAAGCTTGTTTTAACAGAAGCATTGTAAATAAAGCAATTTGTCAAGCATACAGTGTATAGTTTACAATGTTGATCTATTATGTATGTTGGGTTCTGCTCAGCTGACATATTTTTCCTCCAAATTTTGATTGATTCTGAGCCTTTGCTGGTTGTCTCTTGACAGCTGTGAACCACAAATACTTGGTGACAGAAATATATTGGCAAGAGTGTTTCTGTACCAATAATAAATAATTAACTTTAGTCTGCTATAGCTTGAGAATTACCTCCCCTCAAACAACAATTGAACAGTTCTCAAATATCCAACCACTGAGACTTAAATTTAGTTAATAATTTTCTTCAGGTTTGGCTCACAATAAAATGGGTAAATTGGTAAAATTTGGTATTTTCTTCATAAACACAGTTTGGTATGTTTATTTTGGCGACAGATCAACTCACCAAACCATGTTTGTGAATAAATAAAAAACTTAAAATTTTGAGTCCAAATTGGTGTTCTTCATTTGCTTACTGAATCATCTGCACATCAGTTTAGTTGGTTATTGGAATCACCTGGCACTGTATCTGCTCTACCGGCATTTCTTATGAAATCCTAATGAATATATTATGATGTTAAGGCACGGAGGTGTAGCAAGGGATTAGGTAATGAAGTATTCTGTTGTTAAGCTTCTATTATTTAGAGTCATCAGGGGAATGTTTCACTGGGGAGGTGATAATGGAGGGTTCTTAAAAAATCTATCTGTGGCTCCAGTCCCAGCATTTATTAGAATGATTTAACCGTGGCTGTTAAACAGTGGAGAATGAGAATAGACGGATAC
Source organism: Anguilla rostrata (assembly GCF_018555375.3). Taxonomy (NCBI): domain Eukaryota; kingdom Metazoa; phylum Chordata; class Actinopteri; order Anguilliformes; family Anguillidae; genus Anguilla; species Anguilla rostrata. The sequence continues at coordinate 13,405,153 of NC_057938.1, forward strand.
AGAGCAGGGCAGCTTTTTTGTGGATCTGAATTGTGGAGCTTTGACTCCGACCTAATAATAATAATAATAATAATAATAATAATAATAATAATAATAATAGCTTTATTTATGTAGCGCCTTTCATATATTAAAATGTAGCTCAAAGTACATGACAAAACATAGTAAGCAAACCTAACATGGCTTTATGCCTTTTCGTAGCGGCTCTCAAGGAACAGCATTACAGTCAACATTACAGCAGGAAACTTCTTAATCCTCTTTCTAGCTCTCTGGCCCAGTCCTGAGTTACTGCACACGGTGACAATGTTGCAGCAAACAAAAATTAATCACATATATTTAAAAGAAGTACATCATAAAAACAATTTTTTTTTCTAGGATCCATAAATTCTGTTTCTCCTCTCAGCGGCGTGCAGTTTCCTTTATAGTGGCAGTCTCGGGGTTCATTCTTCCCGGCTTTCTCTTGTGGGAATCCGGGCCGTAAGCTTTTCCCTCCCCTCATTCTCCACCAACCTTGTTAAACAGAAATGTGCATTAGTCTAACTCCTCCATCCACAGAGAGTTGGAGAGCTGTCAGCCTCAAGGTTTAGTTAATCACTCAGCATGCGCGCGAGTCTGACTGCGTCCAACTTCGTCCCCAACCGCTCGCGGAGGGCCAAAGCCGACTCCATCAGCAAAAATAAAACGAGCCGCTATTTCAGGGTCAGGGGTATTTAAGAAAACAGGTTGTTTCAGTCATGGTAAATAGCTTGTCGCATTCTAATGGTCTTGGAGGGGTGTAACGTCATGGATTGCACATAGACATGCAGAGATGTGTTTTTTTTTTTTGTGTGTGCATCAATTGCCCCATTATACAGCCGCGGCGATTAGAAGTGATGTTTAGTGCACCACCCACGAGAGCAAGAACCCATGTTCACCACCGCAGGGGGGTTTATACTGAAGTCCATGATCTACTGGTGTCAGCTGAAACAGGCAAGGCAATATAGGAATGATACCCTCATGCCACAGAAAGGTCAGACCAAATAATTTTTTTTTTCTTCTTTTAGCTTGCTGGTACAAGGAGCGATCAATGTGATGCAAATGGGGCTTTGCGAAAGCTGGCCCCGCTCGGCAACATCAATACCGATGCGCAGAAAAAATGAGTCTGGAGGGGAAAGGAAAGCAGATGGAATGCTTCACACGAACTGACGTGTTTACAGCTGAACAGAGCCCATCATCCCTTTATTCCTGGGCTGTCTTCTGAGTCTCCAGCCCCGGCCTTCTCCAGTTAACAAAGGCACGTTAATTTTACACTTTATTCTTTTCAGAAAACGAGGGTATCGCCGGCGAGCGCGGTTGACAGACCTCAGGTGTACGCCTGCCGCTCTTAAATGTTTATTATTCTGCATTATTAGACGTGGTTTCGGCACTGCAAATGTCACGCATCTACAGTAATGAACATCAAGCGTACGCTTTATTCCCATAAGGATTTGAGCACACATTAATCCATGCACCCGGCTATGTACTTTGAGTCCCTCTCCTCATTAATAGTGGCAGCCATCAAAATGCAAATAATGAGGAAGTGCCTGCAAGGCAGGGAAAATATACAATGAAATAAAAAAATGGTGGTGAGCGAAACCCAGCACAAATTAAAATATACCCCTCAGAGAACAGCTATGTATCCAATGACTGCTGGGGTTCAGGGTGTCAAGTATTGTGGCTTAATTTTGTTTTGAAATAGCAGTACCCCTTCTGGCATAAAATGCCAATCACAGTGCGGCCCCCTGCAGTTTCCAACTGCAGGCGCAGTCACAAAAAGACAAAAGAAAATTGTCATTAAATATGAACAATACTCCCCTGTACACAATGCTTTTGTATTTCTCTACAAAATAAACAAAAGAAAGCCTTTCATAATAGCTGACTTAATTTTACAGGCCATATTTTAAGACTTTAGAATAAATAGTTCAAAACTTCAAAATGTACTTCCAAAAAAAAAAAAAAAGAAGGATTTGAAATATATTTGTTCGCAACCTGCATAAAAACTCACCCATTATTATTGACAGTCTTATTTTGGGCAATCACAATTAGGAAGGCACTTGCATGAGCTCCAGGTGTCAGAAAATTATGTAATTTACAAGCTTAAATAGGTTTTGGTTAGTACAATTCATCAAGCACAAAACATGAACAATCAAACAAGCAGATTGTGCAGAATGCTAGTCAATGTGTATTCTAGCAGTTCTGACATTTCAAGAACTTTCTATTTCTTAAAACATGTATTCTGTACTAACATTATTAACATTATCAAATTACCAAAAATGTCTACATATGATTGAAAACTGTGTTTTTGCCAGAATGGAACTACGGAAAACAGAAAAGGATCTGTGAGTTGTTAAATTTATGTAAAATTAATTCACTTGATAATGTCTTCCTGTAACAAGATGCCAATCTCTAGTACAGTGGCCATTTTAACAATAACTTGCAATTTTTTTAAATTTTTTTATTTCAGTTGTTTACATTTGAAAATCAGCAGCCAAAAAAGGTGAGTTAACTGTGTAATCAGCTGCCTTAATTGGTCAATTACGGTCTGGATGACAATAAAAACCAGCAGATGTGGCACCTCATCCGAACCAGTGATGTAGAGCTACATCAGTTGACCAATTATCTTGAAAATTGCAATCAATAACACACCAGTCTCACATTTGTGTTGCAGAGAATTCAATTTACCCTAATTCTTCACCTGTCTAAGCTTACAAATACCTAGGTATAAAGTTTTATTGGCAGCAGCAATGTCCTTTCATTGGTATTTTGTAATACTGCGTAAGCCAAAACAGTACTGGCCCTGTGTTGCTGTCTTTCACACATATATGATTTTCTGCACCTATACACTAAACAAAAAATATATTTCCATATAGATTTGTGTTCATGCTTAAATGTTTCTAATCAGCAATATCTAATCAGTATGTGAGTATCTTTAGACTTCACTAAAATATTCTTACATCTTTGGCCCACATATAGAAGGATTTTTATTATACTAGAATATTGCTTTGAGTAAGGCTTTGTAAAACAGAATGCAAAAAAAGGCAGCAATCACATTCTGTCAAGAAGCTTAGGGGGTTATGAAAAATGCTCACTGGTTGGATAAAAAAAAAAAAAAAAACAGACGTTTGTGATAATGCAAGCAAATTAAGATGGCATCAGTGAGATTAAACTAGGCCTTCTGGGGCCTACTTTTCATAAGGGCTTGTGTCGGGTTGAAACGAACGACAGCCTGAAATGCTTTGGGAAGAGGGTAGCATGGGGCGATATGCCAGTCGAGGGAGAAGGCTCTGCTAATTGACCTGCCGAAATTCCCCAATCCTCCCCTGAGCTCTGTGACCAGAGGAGGCCATCGCAGTTATCTACTGGAGCTTGTAGCTTTGATACTGTGGAATAGAATGTAAGAAAGCTGTGGTAAATTAGGGTTTGTGTTAAAGCCCTGGAAGCATTTGTCCTTTTTTCACTGCACAACCAGTCTTCTTGTTATTTTTTTAAATAATAAATTTGGTGCCCAACATGGGGCTGAGCATGTCCAATTCCCACCCTATTTTGTAATGGCCGACTCTCTGCACCTGCAGCCATGTTCATGTGTGAACCCCACTGCCTATAAGGGAGAGTGTAGACAAACGCAGCTCTCCTCGGAACACGTGGTGTCACCAGCGTGCTTCTTTTCAGCTAAGAGTCCGTAGAGTCGGAGAAGTCCTTTCATACACGGCTGTAACATTCCGTCCACGGGTACCAGGTAGTGATGAGATGATGCCAATTTTTCATCACCTTATGGAACTACCAGCCACTAGCATCCATACACCATCGCATGGTGCCAGTGTATGACAGTGTATGTAGTCTTTTCAGTTTTATTTCAAATCACTTTCTCCCACATCTCTGACCAATGGCTACACCCAAGTAATGCTTTTTATCCTTTCTGTACATACTGTAGCATTATATGTTTCTGGTTGCCAAATTAAAGGGATCAATATTTGGAGTAAATATATTTAACATGAAGTTTAAGTTTTAAATACGTTTACTTTTTTCAATAGACTCGTTCTTAGCACCTCAATGTCTGCCAACTCCCTCTAGAGTCAGTTCTGGTGCTTCACAAAGCTATGCTACAGATGAACTTCGCTCTCAACATTATGATTCCACACAAGGTTTCTGTCCGAAATTAGAATAGCCATTTTCTTTTTCAGTACATAATTCATTTTGGCAATGTACATTACCTCATGATAGGGGCAATTCCACATATATGCTAATTCAATTGAAATGTTTTGAGTTTGACTGAAACCTGCAGCCTTCTAGCAAAAGAGCCATTTGCATTTGAGCGACCACATTATTATTTTTATGGGCCAATTTCACAACTGCATATTCAGGGATATTAATACAATTTTCATACAGAATTAGTTTTTTATGTGTTCAGATATACATGAACCATTCATCTAGTGTTGTTGCCACTAAATTTGTTTCATGTCCCATCTCTAGAAGCAAAATGTGCATAAAATAGCATTTATTGACCAAAGCGCATAAGAAACACAGGAAGTGACAAAACTAATGTTATTTCATTAACATGCTTTGTATTAACATGCTTTGTATCTTGAATTTGTTTCTTTTTCCTTTAAGAGTACTAAAATGCACATCAACTTTTCTTGACTGCAGTAAAGATAATGCCATGCAGGTAATCTTATAAATCTTGGTTGTTTTTGATTGCCTTGCCAATATTTATGGGTTATATTCTGTATATTTTGACATTGACATATAGAGTATTTACTCAGAGAAAATGTCAACATGTAATTTTTATTTTCTGAAGAGCATGTAAGTATAATGCCTAAACCCACCACACAATCTTGTAAATAAAAGCTCACAAACACACACACAACTCCAAATAGAACACACAATTATTAAGTTAAATATATCACTCTGTCACAAACTATTCAGCAAACCTACACAGAAATCATTGTCTAGTACAAAACCCAAAGGCTGAAGTGCAAAGTTGCAAACATTATAAGTAGTAAGTCCTAGAGAAAGATTTAGCACTTGATTTTGTGAACCAAAAACAAATTTGAAATAACCAGTGAGACATTTTTGAAGTGTAAATCTCAGTTACTGGCTCTACTTAAAACTGACTGCAATATATACTAGTCAGCAACAGTTTTAATATTTGAAAGACTAATGCATGGGAATTTAATATTGAACGACTATGGAAAAAAGTAAATACTGTACAGTAATATTTTTCTTCAGCCACCTTCAGCGTCCTTGTAGCATCTGAACTAGGCCAGAAGTGACCAAAAAGCACAAAAAATCAACCCTGTTCAAGATCACTGAACAGAGTCCCAAGATTTAATGTCAAAAAGAAGTGAAATAGGCTCCCAAAAATAGGTATACTGCATAGGGTGTAACTGCATATTTCTCCAGTGGCAAGTAGAAATTTCTAATTAGCTGTGTACACACTGAACTTTGATAGTCCCCACTGGTGCATTCTTCTTTTTATCTGCAACCCACTTAACATGAAAAATTGAAAAATGTCTTCTTTGGACCGTACTGAATTTAAAAAAAAATGTATGTTTGCAAGAAATTCATGTCTCTGAAGAGTTGACACTTAACTGGGATTGTGTAGCTGGTGCCTGAAAATAATAAGAAAAACTTCTGGGGCCAATTGTGCTGAACACACTGCAGCTAATTGTACAGCTGAGAGGGGTGGTATGGGAGCAAGCAATGCTGCCCAAGCCAAAATGCACATTACAGGGTGTTTTCATTTCCTGTTTGAATTATTCCGCCCCTCTGTTACAATTATACCGAATAGGTCATGTGAATTTAACATTGGATTGCTTGGACCTTGTATTAAATTGTATCCGAATTGATTATGTTATGCACGTAATCAAAATGGGTAATGACTACTGACATGTCAAATCTGTTTGAAGTAAAATTTCATAGTGCTAGGCTAAATATTTTCTGAGTAAATGAGCAAAATCCAAAAACTGTTAGATTTATAACAACTCTCCCCTACCCATTCCTTATGGCCTTGTAATATGGATGTGTAAGCATGCCATATTGTATTTTGACCCTGTTCTCCTGCTGAAAAATTGCAAATGAGGGTGTTTAATTTATTTACCTGCATGAATATAAACAGTCTTTCTAAATAGGTCATTAATGTGTCTGTATTTGTGACCACAAGAGATCCGCAGTGCACTGAATGTTTTTGCACAGTGACTGTTCCCTTAATAAATCTGGCTCTAAAAGTGTTTGAGACCGTCAAGACCATATACTGTAGTGGCCTCATCTACAGGCAGGTCTGCACACGCACAGCTGAGTTTGATTGGTAATCATTCCAAGTGTTGCTCACTTCCTTCATTAGTCCTACAATAAAAACACAAGCTGCTGCATGGGGGGCAGTGACGAGGACATGTCTCTATCGTCTGATTCTTTCATTTTGTGGCTGGGATTCAGCTTGTCCTACCAGCATATGTGGTTTACGCAGTTTTAGTTTTTTAAAAACTTTATTCCAATTCTAAGCTCAGACCTGATATAAATTCTCTTGTTCTGAATTATCACAGATTTTCGCTAGTTTATAGGATTTAAGAGCCAACTGGCATTTTGTCTCTGATTAACTCATTCCCCCAAAAAAGATGATGTCTTCTTTTCTAAATACACTTTTCAGTAAAAATGGCAAAGGATATGTGTCTGTAGCATGGGCGTCATTAGGCATGGGCTTTCGGGACTTAAGCCACAAATGTTTTTGTATGGCAAGCCAAATGAGGATTCATTCTATATCCCTGCTATCCAATTTTGCAGTTTCCCACATGTTGGATGTTTTTCACAGTGTGTTTGTCATTTTGTCGTACTAGCTGACTAGGGTCTGACAAAACCTGAAATACCCAGCAGCTTTGCTGCTGCTATACTCTCTCATTGACGTAAATCTTCCCTTGTGCAAACTAGTTGAGTGGAAATTTATAATGCGTAATATTCTGCAACTTAACTAGTTTTCTATTTGGGCATATTTGTTCATTAGGAAGCATTCTTTTCCGTAACTGGTGACTGGCGGACATTCAAATTTTATGGGAGAGATTTTAAGCTCAAGAGATTTTACAATTTTAAGCTCAAAGAGTTGGGACAGCCAGCTGGCTAGAAGATTGGAGAAGGCACTACCATTCACAGCTGGGTATCCCAGTGTGAGTGGTTTAAATTGGATGCAGGCAGTGTGTGAAATTAAGGTGTGTGTGCGAAATTAAGCAGCTTGAAGACCAGCCAGGCGGCATCATTATAGACCATTGGCAGTTGCCTGATGGCACAAGTGGATAAACTGGCTAACAAGGTGCTGCAATAGTCCAGAAGAGAGATTACTACAGCTTCCAAAGGTAACTGTACAGAATCTTGGGTGAGAAAGGGGTGGATTCCCCTGTAGAGCTGTGTGGTTGCTGTGCTGTGTCGCAAGCTTAGGTGGTCATTTGGGGTAACCCCAAGGTTGAGACGGAGGGACACACTGCAGAGCCATTGATAATGACTGCAGTGTCAATATATCCAGGGCCCCTTTGTCAGGAGTAACAGAAGTTCTGTCTTCCCTGGTTTCAGGTTGTGGGTGGATATCTATCATAAAAGACAGAAAAAAATTTAATTACAAATATAAAATGGAGGCACACTCGGTAGACCCAGTCCCATCAGGAGTAGGCATTCTGGGCTGAGTGTGTAGAGGTGCTGGTCAGGACCCTGTGGTTTGTTTGGCTAGGATGACCTTCACCTGAGCTTGATTCAGATGGTATGTGGTCTCCTTGATCAATCTCTGGACCAGTTTCAAAGTGTCAGTGACAATCTTTGTGCTTGCTACACTGATGATGCACCACCGACCAGGTGTGACACCTGGATAGCATTAGCAAAACCGTGGAGAGTTTGTACATGAATTAATTTGGTGTCATTGATGGATACAAGTTGCAGTGTGTTACACATACAGATAAATAAAGCTATCAGTTTTGTGGCAGCAGGAGCGTATGGTAAACAGTGCGTTGCCTCTAACTGTTGTACAACCAGTAACTTGGACCCATCTGATGACCCTATTTTCCTTTGGGGCTCTGATAAGGGGCACATGTCTGTAAACAGCCATACAAGGCTCTATTTGTAAAGTCTGAAGGGAAAGTCAACATAAAAGGTAGTGTGTATTTACAAAAAAGCCTCTCCATATACCTTTGAGCAGTGTGAGACATGTTAAAAGTAAGAACAAATAAAAGAATAAAACTAAACTACAATGCTGGAACATGGTGCAGTGCTTAGCATAAAGATGTGCTGTTGGATGTGATTAGTGTAAAGATGTGCTCCCCTTGGCCCCCAGTTCATCCAAGACATTAGCAGACACCAGGCAGAAAGGGGTGAGTGTGAGGACATTGAATCACACACTACATTTCCAAAAGCATGTGGACACCCCTTCTAATTAGTGGTTTTCGGCTATTTCAGCCTCTCCCATTGCTAACAGGTGCATAAATTCAAGCATACATACAGCAATGCAATTTCCATAGACAAACATTGGCAGTAGAATGGGTCATATTTAAGAGCTCAGTGACTTTCAACGTAGCTCTGTCATAGGATGTCACCTTTCCAAATCAGTTCATCAAATTTCTGCCCCGCTCAAGCTGCCCCAGTCAACTGTAAGTGCCGTTATAGTGAAGTGGAAACATATCGGAGCCTCAACAGCTCAGCCACGAAGCAGTAGGCTACACTTGCTAACAGAATGGAACCGCTAAATGTTGAAGCATGTAGCACGTAAAAACCATCTGTCCTTGGTTGCAACACTCACTACACTAAGTTCCAAACTACCTCTGGAAACAACGTCAGCATGGCCGAGCAGCTGTACACAAGCCAAATGAAAGCCTAATCACCACGTGCAATGACAAGTGTTGGCTGCACTATGGAGCAGTGGAAATGTGCTCTCTTGAGTGATGAATCACACTTCACTATCTGGCAGCCTGACGGACAAATCTGGGTTTGGCAGAATGGATAGTTAAAGTTGAAGTTCAACTGTTAAAGTTTGGTGGAGCAGGAATAATGGTCTGGGGCTGTTTTTCATGGTATGGGATAGGGCCCTTTGTTCCAGTGAAAGAAACCTTAATGCTACAGAATACAATGACATTCTAGGAATTGTGCACTTCCAACTTGCACACCTGTAAATGGCTCAAATTGATATCACAAAGGCTGCAATGTGATTTGATGTTTTCTGAGCGTGTGGTTTGCAAAAAAAAGCACTCAAAAACCTCCATTTTACATTTTTTTTAAATTACTTTTTCTTCATGTATCTAATACACTCAACACAAAAGACACAAATCATCCTTGGACACTAAGTGGTGGAGGGGCTGTTAGTGACAAGATAGTGACCCATGGCAAGGAGAAAGGGAGCACTGAATGAGTGAAAATTATTCAAATGAGAGCAAAAACCTGGTGAAAATCAGCACCCCTTCAGGACACCCCACGGTTATGAAACGGCACGTTGAGGTGAGGGGAACTGATAAATTAGTGGAAACTGGGCTTAATGACTTTCCCGTTGCCTGGGAATGCTTTTAAAACAACCCATTAGATAAATTAAGACAAACAATTGGAGCTAGATTGCCAAGACTGGCAATTAGTTTCTGCTGAAGGTCCTCCTTTGTATGGAATACATTCACTGAATGACCTGAAATGTTATGCTGTTAAATAGTGGACTGCCCTCAGACATGCATGAGAACTGGCATGGCATTATTTCTCATTGCCTGTTGACATTGGGGACGGGGGATGGGGACGGGGGGACGGGGGCACATTTCTTTGAAATGCAATATCAGTTTAACTTTTTCTTTGAATACATTGAATGCCTCTGTGTATTTCTAAAGAAGATGCAATAGCTTAAGGTAAATTGTTGAAGGTCATAACAATTAAAATATTTATTTTATTCTGTCCGTATGCACACAAAACTGTCTAGTAGCAGTTACCAAGTACAATTATAAATTATATATATATACATACACTCACACACCCACATAAAATGGTGCGATAAACCAAAAAACCTCTGGTAAGCAGGAGCAGTTCTATAAGCAAAAACATTTTGTTAATGAGGGAGGTCAGAGGAAAAAGGGCAGACTCAAGCTATGAGGCAACAGTGGGCAGGTGATCACCAAAACTAGACAACTGAAGATTTGAAAAATGTTGTCTGGTCTGAGGAATCTCACTGCAACATGCAGTTGGTAGGGTTTGGTGTGAACGACGTGAATCCATCCTGCCTTGTGTCCAATGGTGCAGACTTGTGGTGGTCATGTAATGGTGTGGGGAATGTTTTCTTGGCACAAATTTGGCCTTAATGCCAATTGAGAATCATTTGAATGACACTGAATACCTAAGCATTTTTGCTGAGCATGTGCATCCCTCAATGGCCACAGTATACTCTTTTTCAAATGGATACTTCCAATGAGTTAATGTTCCATATTACAAAGCTTGAATTTTTTAAGGAGACTTTTTGCCCTTCAAGTTTGCTTAAAATATATATATATAGTTTTTTATATAATGTATTGTGGCCTTCTTTTTTCCTTCTCACATAAATAGAAAATGTCCGTGGAAAATTGCTAAAACTGAACAACGGCAATACAATCCAATTTCACATTTGTTCAGAAATCACAATTATCAAATTTATTCAGATCAGCCAGCTGAGGTTTCCTTTTGTATTCCACAAGGGCATACACTAGGGCGGCAGAGAACTGCTAAACTTACACAGCTGCTGCAGCTCAGATGAGTTCCTGTTCAGTGAAGAGGCATGGAACATCCAGCCAATGACACTCCCCCCCTGTGACACGATGCCAATCATGCCACACCCCATGGGACTCAAGGCCATAGCTGCAACTGGTGCAGTAATGATTCATTACTGACTGGGGAATATCATTGAACTAAATACTAGAGTCTCAGTGGTACACACTGCGATGCACAATGTAGGTCATCAGTTGACTATGACCGGGGTCCATGTCATGGGACGTGTCTGACCTCGTCCGTCTAGGGGTAAGGTGAGTTTCAGTCCGTCTTGGTTTCTTTGCTTACTGCTGAATTTACTCATTCCGGTGACACTCACAGTGCACTGGCTGCCAGGTTTCCAGGCTGCCAGTGTTGTGTGAAAAGTAGCGACTGGCGAATGTGAGCGAGTGCATCGGATGAGTACAGATGGCCCAATGCTAGCTGGGAATTTTATTCTTGATTATGTTATTCCTACAGTAAATACTTAATTTCAGTTGTCATTTGTTTAATTTTATATTTTTATTCATTGATCTATGTATCACATTTTATACTTGTATGCTTATTGATGCCTGTGCTGATATTTACTATGGGAATATATTTTAGCTTTATACTGTGAGCTGTGTGTATGTGTAAATATGCTTACTTGTGTGTATCGTAGGTCTATAACAGCTGAACACAAGATGGGCTAATAATTCAGTTCATTCAGGCAGTATAAAATGCAAATGCTTTCTACAGCTGTGGATATGGATAGGAGTCAACCCTTATGGGATTTGCAGCTGATATCTCTTTATTTCAGTGCACTCGGTGAGACCTGAAGATGACTAGAAGGTACTGCAAGAAAAATCTCTGATAATGGCCTTTGATACTGGGGCTGTCATTTTTCTATTGCACCCATCCATCAATGCAAATGCAAAAGAGATAAAGGGCGAGAGAGAGGTAATTCTCTTCACATTGCTGCACATTAGATTTTCTAGCACCTATTTCTCCTCAAACGCAAGTTTACTGCCCAGCAGTACCGACTTATTAGATGGCCACTATGACCATAAAAAAAAAACATTTCTGTTAGTTTCTTGTAAAATTATAAAATGATAATTTAATTTCAAGTTATAGTAATAGCATAGAAAATGATATCCATCACGAACAAACCTTTAGGAACATATGCAAGCTGCTTTATGAACTTCTCAAGGTTGTATGTAATCAGACATTGCCAAATAAGTAACCAGCATCAATTCCAATATTCTATATGGAAATTGTAGCAAACCATTTACTGTTACCTTTCTTCACATGTCTCTTACTATATCCATGGTTATGTTATTGAAGATTTTTATGCCTATATATACCTTAGAGTTTGCCAAAAACAGAGCAAAGTAATGAACTTTTTAGCTCATAACATAAAAAATACATCCCTAGTTTGAACTTAAATCACTTATTTGAGCATTCATAATGCATTCCGATAGTTTAATCATTTGAACCCTCAAATGAATAAATCCCTCATCTGAACTCTCAATTTAATAGTTCAATTAAACAAACCTAAGTACCCTCAAGGTTATTACACATAATTACCTAGAAGGTCCGCTGATGAATAGGGTACAAGGCCATTAAGTCAGAAATAAAAAGCCGTGTTTGTTTGGTAATTAATGATGAGGCAGCTGGGAGGAACGCAGCGGAGCATTTAGATATCTGACCTGGAGTTTCGTTAAGATTCACGCGGCAGTATTTTTGGGCTACTTGGAGGGCATACAGAGTTAGTATCTGGCTGCCATTTTAAAGCAGCCTTACAGTAACCTCCTGGTAAATATGACTTCAGGGCAATTCACACTTCTGCGGCTGCTGCTTCCCTCACACCTGACAGAAACCATCAGGGTACCCCGGCGATGGCTGCTGAACTGCAAACGTAGGTCATGTGCACTTTTAGTATTGTAAATGTATGAAAGACCATTCTGCAAATAGAGCACCTCAGAGGGGGAGGGGGGTCATAGTAGTTGTCAATATTGCCTCCCTCTCTTGGGCTCTACCCAGTGACTGGGCCCTTAAAAGCTTTCCCATTTTCCCTCCTTCTCCGCAGGCTTGTATATAATGTATGTGAGTGTCTATTCTACCTGCATAATAGGGGAGTAACTTTTTTCTGCATCTGTTCAACCAACAAAATGATCTATATTCTGTATTTGTGATACAGAAAAAGTGAAGAATGTGCATAAACAAAAATAGTTAGGGAGAAGTGCTGAGCCCAAAAAATTACAAGTCAAGGTACCTGACTCTTTTTTTGAGTTTCAACTTTATCTCTATCTGTATTTGGATAGAAAACCAGAAGTAGGTCTGACTTAAACCAGAATTTGTGTGGATTGGGAGAACATTTATGAATTCTAGCCTAATGCCCACTGACATTGCGATTGCTATGCTTTCAAAGCACCAACCTTATGATTTAACACTGACATATAATTAACCACAAAGTAACAGTATAATATTGCAATGTTTAATCGATTATTTCTATTTAAAGCTGTATTTTACAAACAACACTAACCTAGATGTCCTAAATAATTACCACATATATACTACAATGTTATTGTAGTCTCTGAACAACAATAGTTCTAACCACACCAGAAACTGAAGGTGCTATAGGAGGATTTCTACCATCATCACATATTTTGTCTTCTGAGTTCAATGTTAACAGCCAGAAAGACAATTCTGGGCTGTTGCTAGCTAGAAGGTCACTGTGGACTAGTAGGTAGCTGAGCAGGCTAGCTACTGCTAATAATCACTCTCATATGTGTTCCAACCAACAAATTGCATTCATGCTGCATGTGGATGGTTCAAGACAAGAGTATAGATAAGCAATAGCATACAGCAAAACGCTATTGACTTTAGAGTTACCAACCTCTGCCACTTTTAATCAGACATGTCAGTGGATGCACACGTGATTAATTCCATCTGGTAATCTTTGTTTAAAACGAACTATTTTATTTATCTGGAGAGGACCACCTTCCCCTTTTTTGTTATAGCATTACTTGTACCCCATAAGTTCGGTTGATGTATAAACCATGCAAAATACACTTTCCTGTCTCCACACAAGTGATCATTCTTTTTTATTATATCAGCCTCAGTTTAGAATATATGTTGTTTCAGTTTATTTAGTTTCAGTATAGAGTGCACTGAATTTTAATGATGATGATGGAGATGATGACAATGACCTTGGTAATGATAATAATGTATTGTAGAGCTATCCAAAGTAACAAACAATTAAGAGATGAACAAACAATGGAATATGATTTTATCTAAGTTTGCGAAAGTTTATTTTTTTGTCTATATTTAATGTTTTCAGGCACACTGCTCCTTTTACACATAGGAACTGAATATATTCATGATAACTATTCCCCCCAAGGACACATTTTGCATTTGGTTGGGCCTTCTTTTTCATACATTTCATTTTGTAACAAAATGAATAGTGACACAATGTTATAACATAATATAGACTATAATAGATCAGTCTAAATTAACTACAATATATATTTACAGTGCTAGTGCTTGTAAATTAGTAAACAAACAAAAAAAAACTTTTTCTGTTGCAGCATGTTGCCATTTTTAAAAGTCGTTGCATGTTTTGCACAATCCTTTGATGTACCACAAAAGCTATATATTTTTAAACGAAAGAAAAACAATATAAAAATAAGACCTGGAAATGGTTAAAATATTTCAATGCTCTCAGTGGTAAACATAGAGACCAAGTACCTGGACAATTTAAATACGATGACTGTGATTTTCCAATATTTTACGACTTTTCTATCATGTATTACATTTTATTATGTAATTTAATTTAGTATGGATAACTTTCTTTACTTTACACAAATAATCTGTATTAAAAGGGCTACAGTAAATATATAACATACATAAACATTATCTGCCGAAAACTACAAGATTTTCCCTTTTTACAGCACAATTACTCTTTAAATTATCTGTTTACAAATATTTGTAAAAAAATAACAATAACAAACAACAACCAAAAAAAAAAAAAAACATAAAAAAACAAGTACTGGTAATATAGATATTTGTAAATACGAAAATCCATTTAGTAAAAACATAAACAGTAGGGGGTAGAATTACCCCCAGAGACATGTATGGTTTTTGTTTACCCACAACTAGCAAAACTACAGCAGAACCTGTTGTACTTACAAGATGGGGAGACAAGAAGCAGCATGCTACCGAGTGAGGCTGTAACAAAAAGGTAATCTTTCAGAAATACTGCATTCCAAAATCTCCATCTAGACCAATTATTTCATGTTACATGTGTGGATTACACAAGCCACTGAAATAGAATGGGATGGTGGTGAACCTCCAGATGACATCCAGCCTTGTAGAACGTCTCATGCCCATAAATGATGAATTCCAATTTCTAACGATTCCACCCTTCTTAGTGTCTTGGGGATGCAAAACCAGTGGGCCCTCTTTGGTACTTCAACACTCTTGAAATTAATATGAGATTAGTACATTAATAGTCCACAAAATCTACTGAAACCTTTCCACTGAAACACAGAGAGAACACACCTATGGCACAGGCTCTCACAAATCTCTAAAGTATAGTCAGGCTTGTTAAATGTGTAATCACTTAAAAAGCACCAAGAGGTTTTTCTAAAAGAAGAGAAACTCCAAGGAAAGACCTTGATTGCCCTTACTAAGCATTTCACCGACCAGCCTGTGAGGACAGTGCTTTAGTGTGTAATGAGCAGTTCCTATTCAGCTCAACTCATCCTCGTGCTTTCTTTCAATACTACCGACTTTTTTCCTCCAGAAAAAAAAGATAAATTATAGAATTTTTTTTTTACATTTATACAATCTTCAATGACCATTTTATGACCTTAATATCACAGAAAACGGATCATTTTTTGTCAAAATGAGTCATTCTTGTTTCGGTCGTCCATGCCCACAGATTAACTACAGAGTTTGGTTGTTTCATACTCTACAGAGTTTGGTTGTTTGGCACTGAAAGCCTGCAAGGCGGCTAGTATGCGCACCACCTCGGTGGCGGACAGCTTGAGCCGGTGTCGAAGCAGGCAGGAGAAGAAGTCAAGGGGCTGGGGTCCGGGCGGGGACAGACGATTTACGCGGTCCCGGATCTCCACCAGTTGCAGCAGGGCCGAGTCCTGTGATCCCTGAGTATATGGGTAGTCCAGCTGCAGAATCAAGTCCTGGATTGCTTCCGGGTCGAAGTGCATGCTGTAGCCAAACAACTGCATACTGTTGATCTTCATGTAGCCCAGGTTCTGGGCAGGCTCGGCCAACTCCAGCGGCTCCAAGTAGATGGTGCCATTGCCATTTGCCGAGGTAGTCTTGATCCGGCTCCGCAAGTAGAAGTGGACCGTTTCAAAAAAGCTCTTCCATTTGTTACCTAGTGTCAGTGTCCAATTGTAACAGTCCAAGGGAATGTCCAGCTTAGTCCTCTCCCAATCGGGGTAACTGTTCTGACTGATGGGCATGACCCAGCTTTCCGAGTGGCTGCCACCGAAGGGGTTGATGTAGACAGATAGTACAGGCTCCAAAGTGCTGTTCTTGGTAAGACAAATCTGCAGGGACATCCCCAGCAACATGTGGACGTGGTTGGACTTGTACTTGTTGCTCTTCAGTGTGAGAAGCATCCTCTTCCTCCAGGAGGGGTCGAACCAGGTGTTAAGCCGCATGTCATTGCTGATGAAGATGGCATGCACCACAATTCGGCTGTCGCGGTTCTGGAGTAGGTATCGCATCTCCAGATCCTGCAGGTCCGTCTCGAAGCCAATGTAGTGGTCGGTGGAGTCAGGGACTGCATGGCGGCAGATGCCCTGGCTTAGCATGTAGCCAGGGTTGCAGTCAGCGCACCGCGAACGGTTCTCTGGGGAGCAGGAGGCGCAGTGGTGTCCGTCCCCAACTGTGCATGGAATGGCCCCCTGGCAGCTGAGGTGCTCATAAGGGCAGAAACAGCTCCGTGTCTCCTCTGTATAGACTCCAATATGATTATTCTCACTGCAGTACAGTATTGACAAGATGTAATTCAGCCAGTAGTTTAAAGACCTATGGAAAAAAAGAAGAAAAAAAAACCACACAAAAAGTAAAGCAGATATTTAACCCCAAAAACAACGCGCATTAAACTTATTTTTGCAATGAAATTCCATTTTATAGAACCCAATACTGTCACTGTGCTACATTATTGAAGGGATATAATTCAGTCGAAAAACATATTGAATAAACCATAATGTGTATCTACCTCAAGTAATTAACAAAACCTGTGCACTCTGCATTCTTGGATTCTTGGATACAGAATTGCGAGTGTTCTGTATTTTATATTCTGCGAGCCTTGACCACATGGGAGCAATTAAAGTCAAAGCAGAGGAAGCCGGCTCCTCGCTGTCGATATCTTCATGATATTATATGCAATTATACCACCTTCTGAGGCATGATGAATGGTTTGGTGCTCTTTTTACCCCCATCAAAACCTGGAATTTTGCACCTTTCCCAGGAAATGCTTTATATGTATTCCCTGTCAACCAAAACCGCCTCAGGATTCCTTCAGTAACAAATAGATCAGGTTTAGGTTCTTCTGCATTCAGTTAAGATCAGATTTTTTTCATGGACAGGGCGAAGCTTATGGCCCCCTAGGGGCTAAAAAGTGTCATAACATATCTTACTATTGATTAAAATAAGAAAAAAGAACAAAGAAAAAAAGAAAGAACTGCAACCAGATACTTTAATATTTCCAATAATAGATCTTAACATATTCACAAATTTTCCATCAGATAAAAAAAAAAAACTGTTCTAGGCAGCTCGAAACATCAATTATATCATTCAAAACATGTCCCATTTTCTGGTACCAACCATCAAACATATGTTTACCACCCATGAGAGATGT
Organism: Anguilla rostrata; assembly: GCF_018555375.3. NCBI lineage: Eukaryota > Metazoa > Chordata > Actinopteri > Anguilliformes > Anguillidae > Anguilla > Anguilla rostrata. The sequence continues at coordinate 13,422,758 of NC_057938.1, forward strand.
CAATCAGGTGTGCAGGTATCTTTTCTCCTGCAACTAGGATGGAACTTAAGCTCAGCGAGAGAACCGCTCAGCTGCCTCCTAACATAAGCGATGCCAGCGGAATATGTAAATATTCATAGAGAGAGTCCCCTGGAGCCCTGGAAGAGAGCGGACGGGTGGTAATGGATGAGTTCTCCGCTGCCTGTCAGCGTTTCTCACACAGATGGAGAAAGGTGGAAGTGTAGCTTTGGGATGCATCCATTTTGCTCAGAAAAAAACCCATAATTTCATAAATTATGGGTCTGAAGCAATAAAAAAATCCAGATGGGATTTAATACGAAAGCCATAGGAAACAAAAAAAGGACTGCAGTTGAAGCGTAATGAAACCTGGGAAGAGAAACTGACTCAGTTTCAGAGTGCACAGCATTCTTTAGCAGCATTCTGGAGGTCTATATAGATCATTCGAGGGTCTGGGCACCGTAAGAAGTCCTTCAGTGGTTTCTTCTTTGCTACATATATTTAATATGTGCAATATCCTCAGAGTAATTTTCATTTTAATTTCATTTAATTTTAATTTTTTTTTACATCGCATCTACTCCAAAAATATCAAAATGGAAGCAATTCAGTGAACTTTCACAGCCATGTATTTTATTTAATGAGAACAGGGTGATAAACTGAGTTTAATAAACTGAATGAAAATGCTCCCACCATGCACCTGGATTATGCTACACTTAACTCTTTAGATGTTCAATTCAATAACTTAATGGACTTTTACTTTGTCTTGTCCATGGCAATATGCGCGACAAAAATAGCTCGCTCTGTTGCATGCCAGTGAATAAAATTGAACTCACCTGTATTAATGAGGCATGACCAAAATTCACTCTCTAAGATCATGAGTGCACATATCAAATCTAGAACTTGTGATCTAACATAGTGTGGTACTGGTTGTTGACAGTATATTGAGCTAGTTTTCTTGAAATGAAAAACATTAAGTTATGTTTGTCTGGTGGAATGCAAGGGAGAACAACCTCACAGAAGAAAACAAACACTGAATGTGTTTCTGTCATGGGGAGGGGGAAATAGCTTATTGTAGCAGTGGCTAACTAAACTAGCTAGCCACCAAAGTACTGACTCTCTTGTTGTTCTGTGACATCACAACTACTACTACTACTAATAATAATAATATGTAAACATCAACAGTCTGATATCTCTCTGCAGCCCTTTGCCGAAGTATAAATGCAAAACGTTGTGCGACACTTTCATTTTTTCGCAGGATACTTGTCAAAATGGTGGTACAACGAAGTATAAATCAGGCTTAACCCTCCTCCTTGTAACTGCAAGTTTAGTGTGTTTAGGGGGCCCATGATGTTGAACAGAAAGGTAATCTGTCCCATGAAATCTGGATTTTGCATGTGTGCAAGTAGCCCTTTTGATTAGTTTGATTGCTGGCTCGACAGGAATTCAGTCACCTCTTTTCACAGTGTAAAGACACGTTCAAGAACACGTCCTCTGCTCAGCCGGTGGTCATCATTGTGGGGTAAGAGGTCTAAGGATGCGGCCTTCTGCACCTGAAGCAGCAGTTGGTGCTGCAGACTTGACGTTGAGTGAATATGATTCACAGTTTTTATGACAGGGTCAATTGCTTCTGACTGCAGTACGATGCGGTGCAGTGTGTTCACTGAGGGAAGTTCTTCAGATAAGCGAGATACAAAGCCCCTTTCTTTTCCAATCATGGATGAGGAGCCATCGGTAATGAGAAGGTTGATCTTCCCTAGATCCAAACCCTTCTCCTCAAAAAACCCTTAAGTACAGTGAAAACTACTTCACCTGTAGTACTAGTTGTCAGTGGTAAAAGGCATAAGACTCCACTTCAAAAACGTCACCACTGAAGTACCTGACAAACAACGAGAGCTGTGCAGCATCTGCTGCCTCAGTATATTCCTCGACGGCCAGTGACATGTACTCGTAGATCGGCAAGTAATGTTGAAAAACAGTCCTCAAACAGTACCTCTACCCTTTGCATTTCCAATGTGTCAGAGAGGAATACTTCACATGGTTCACTATCTCTGCTTTGTTTTTGTCTTCTGCAAAAAGTCCTTCCACCATCTCAAGAGTACACTCCTTCGGAACTTCAGCGTCCGCGAATGGCTTCTCTTCTTGGCTAAAGAAAAAAAATCAATTGTAGGGAAGCTGTAGTAGCCTTTTCCTGAGCTGAAGTGGCGGTTGTAAGAATAGTGGCTGAAGCAGAAGAAGGAGACTTCAGAGTTTAGATTTGATCATGTCAGGCTGTACTACTATGTGGGCAAACTGCATTAAAGCTAGCGACATGTTTCGCCTCAAAATCGCACCTCACATTTCAAACGGTTTTTTAACATATTTAAGATAAAGGTCTCAAATAGATGTGGTATGGTAAAATAAAATGAAAATTGTCAGTCCATTTGTGGTAGAACAGTATTTTCATTTCTATTATATCTGATTTTCATTTTAAATTTTATGACATTTTTCTCTGCTCATTTTGGGTCTGCATTCTGACCAAATCAGATATGATTTAGAACTGAGAATGTTGTGATAATTAGACTGATCAGTCCAGCAGGGTCTATGCATAAAACGTGCTGCAATTTCTACATGGTGAAAGAAAAATGTAAATTTAATAAATGCTGAGAATCTGCAATTTAACCACATGGGAAATGTTTGATAACAAATCTATAATTGTGATGTACAGAACCAAATCATGGAAAAACATGTCTTTGTTCCAAACATTTCAGAGCTCACTTTATCTCATAAAAAAATTGGACTCATGAGCAAATGAATGATCCTTTGGGTCTAGGTCTAAGTAATTTATCCTTTTCTTCTGAAATAAGTTTGCTTACGAGTTAGCTTTGTAAACAACCAATATCAGAGCGCTAACGTAAAGCAATTTGCATGATTAACATTATTTTATACTTAAATTATTAGCCATTATTTTACACTTAAATTATGATTTTATTGTTAGTTTAACTGAGTATTTTACAACTGCAATGCTTCTGACAAAGCATGTTCATCAGTCTGTGTTGTTGTGTAATGAAATAAATGTGGCATCAATTTCGCTTGGCTTTCAGTAATTTTCTTTGTTGTGTTCAGTGTTTGAAGGAAAGAGTCATTGTTACATGCACCTTGGAGAAACAATTCCAAAAATGTCTATGAAACTGAAAGCTTTTGTCTTGGCCTTTTATTTACAGGTGATTCTCGAGCATCAACCCGGAGTGGGACTCAAAATAAAAGAACAGGGAGGGCTTCAACGAGGCAGTTTGCATTTTCATGAGAAAACTGGTTGATTTTAAATTGTCAGTGTTGACAGTGTTAAATGAAAAATATATATTTTTTCATAAAGCATTTTTGTGGCAGCACTATGATACACATATACAGTTTGCTTCTGCAGATAAAAGCTTACTTATTGCTGATCAAGGCTAGTCATAGTTGTAGTTTGTAGTTGTAGTTGTTTTGTTTGGCAAGGTTGCCCTAAATTCATTTCTTTCAAATTTGTAAAAGAATTAGCTACCATATATATAAAAAGGGCGGTTGGTTCGCTAGGCGATTCACTGGAAGTTTATGTTTGACTAATCAGCGATGTACTGCTAGCTCCACCCCACAGTTTCTGGCACCTTTTTGGTTGGTACCTCTCTGGAGGAGTAGCACCATTTAGTTTTGGGTTACATGGTATACATGGTATTCTACTGCTGGTGATGGTAACAGTTCCAGAAACTGGTAAAGTATTGTACAGTACAGCGATGGTAAAGGGCCATTTGAGAAACTGTAAAACTTTCTGAATGCCTTGACCCCCTGAGGTATACATCACTTAGTCTTTAGTTTGAGAAATTTATGGAACCTCCCTCTTTCACCTCCAGGTTAATTAAACCATTAAAAAAATATTCCTCACCTCTCCTTCTGTACAACTATTTTGGGTTGCGTGTTGCACCTCTTGCTGAGGGTGAAGAGCTTGTTAACAATTCTGCGGGCTTTGGCAGCCAGCAAGCTGGTGCTGGTCTCAAGCTGTCGGTATCTCCGCTGGACCCCAGGGTCCGTCTTCCAGAAGTACTGCACAGCAGACGTGTTCAAAGCATAGAATGTTGGCAGCCTGCCCACAAAGACCTGGAACTCCTCTGATTAAGAAAAGAAGTGTGAAGAGTTAATGATACTTATGGATGAAAAAACAATGGATACTTTAGGAGGGTACTCATATTGAATTATATTTGCACAAAAAATATATAATTTCATTTTTTCATCCTTTCATGATCCTGTCGAGCTGCAAATTTTATTTTTCATGCAAATTCATTTTTGAAGAGGATGGGTAGGGGGTGTTTTAGAATGGTTTGTCCACGCACTTTTTTAAAACATGCACTGTATATGCAAAACAATGCAAACATTCAAATAATTGGCATGCATCAATAAGTAGTGTAGCTGAATTATTCATACTAGTGTCATTTGTGATGAGCTGTATCATGAGTGCTTATAAATTATTTTTAACTGGGGTTGCACCACATTTGTGTCTTCATCTCAAAGGCCCCTACAGAGACATTCTCTCTTATTCTTCATTAGAAATGTGGAGAGAAAAGACTTGTATGTTAACCATTTTTTCAGCTCTGCCACAGACACCATATGAAAGGTGCATTGCAACTAAAAGAAATGCATTCCTCTGATGCATTCACCTTAGAGCCAGCAACTATTTTACACTATCAGACAGCACAGTATTCCATGAGGGTAAGAATCTAATATCCCACACTGGTAGCCTGTTGATGCCTGGCCTATCCCTTACAAAAAATCACACATGAAATTTTTACATGAACTACAATTTTCTCATGTGAAAACAAAACATGTGACTTGAAACTGCATAGGTTCCTTTTCCCTCTCTTATCGTATAAGTGGGATTATTTTTATTGTTCACATGTGTACTATTCACATAATGAGTGTTCACATGTGGTTTTTGGATGTGTGGTTTTTGAACACATGGTTTTTCATTAGGGATCCCTGGGAGTAAGTAGTGCATTCCTAACCTGAGGCATCTTGGCAAACTTAAGCACACCCTACCCATGATGGATAAAGCCAATTGTGTCCTCCTGCTGTGAACCCCTAGTCACACACAGTTTATAACACAGTCCAGGTTCAAACAGGTAATGTCTGTGCTATAGGGTCCAGCCTAAAATCTACAACTAAGAAACTACTGACTAAGAAACTTCATTCAGGAACCTGTTATGGAGAGTTCATGAACGAGGAGTAGCACCAATGCCTGATAAAACACCACCCCACACACATTCATGGGACTTTCAACATCAAGTTTCACCTGATTCCTCAAACTCCTGGTTGACAAGCATCCAGGCTTCTTTGATGTGTAGAAGGTTGTTCTCCATGGCACGGAGGTCCACATCTGGGCAGTTACACTGAGGGAACCCAGAATCACACTGGCACCAGCAGTCATTGTTCCTGCACACAAAGTCCCCCTCGGAGTTACAGCCGATGTAGCTGAGGGCTGCTTGCACAAAACGACTCCTCAGGTAGTCTGGAAGAATTACCTGTAGTCCTGAGGAAAAAGGTGGATGACAGGAAATTAAATACAACTTTAGTAAAACATATAATTACTTTATAACAAGATATTGGTTCTTGTGGTAACTGCACATGTCCATATTCAAATGGTCAAGAATGGAAACAATTATGTAACGTCACTGTGATGTAAGATCTCATCTGAATGCCAGTTCTGTACTGTTGTTCACAGTCAACTACCTGTCCACATAAACAAGATATTCACTGTGAGGTGTCTGGAACCAAGAAAATTGCATGGTTTCTCAATCTGAAATCATTTTTTTTAATGTGCAGATATCATTGTACCTCTGCTGCTTTAATGTCAATTAATCATTGGCTTTGGTATTATTCCTTCAGATTATAAAAATGTATACAGCCTGTTATTGTCTGCAGGGTGGATGTGTTTGCAGTGTTCAAGGTATCTCGACTCAGGTCATAGTGGGTGATGAGGAGCTTTTATATTCCCAATATTTGAGGTGGTCAGTTTTTAATTCAAATAATTTTTAATAAAAGTAGCAGTGTCTGTAAAAATAATATATTTTCACTGACTTTACAACATAAATCACACTATTTCAACTCCCTGAGAAAGAAATCATCAAATGGCGCCGATTAAGCAGCCATGTGATAAAGGCTAGGTGCTTTTTATGGAAAACATTGGCTAAAGTTACAGAGCAGTCACGGCAAAGTTGTTAAAAATCATGGAAAACTGAAAAAAGAGGCAGAAATCACAGACTGTTTAAAAAAATAATTTATTAAATTAATTTAGATCTGAAGTGTAACATGTGCAATTGTAGTGACAGTAACACGTTTTGTACTTTTAAAATCTGCGGGCAGTTGGTTCTAGTAAAAAAAAAGTGACAGTAAATAAATGAATGGGCTGATGCATTTAATTGCTTTTGTCCATCACAAAAAGAGCACGCTTTTTGCCTTTCACAGAACATTATTAGAAACAGATCATCAAATTACATTACTAAAATGAATGAAAAACAGGGTTACTATGTTTGTTTTTATTTCTTTAAAGTTTGAGTTGACGTTTGAGTCTGCATTGTAGTTACATTGCGAGGTTTGAGGCTGCTTTGAGTTATCATCCGAAACTGATGGAAAATCACGTAAAGCACTTAAAATGGGGAAAGACACCAACTCGAAAAAAGCACGAAACCGCTGACACATGCAACAGTTTTGTTTTTTTTAACAAATAACCAGCCGTAGCGAGAGATCCTCCCACACAACATTCCGATTCCACCCCGCTAATAGCCAGGCCTTGCATCTTTACCTCACCTTGCATCTGGATCATTTCTATGGACAATTGCCAATTGCCACCGCAACTGGAATATCACAGTCCGCAATTTGTCCTGCACTGACCGTAGTGCTGGATATGCTCTCATGTTGCACCAGAACATGCATCAATATCCCCACATCCACTGAATATATTCAATGGACTGAACAAGAGTATTTTTCGAACTGCGCATTTTAATCTCTGCTTCATTGCATATGCAGTCCCATTCGCTGATTGCGTAATTAGCTGTAGCCTTAGTAAATAAGACCTTAATTTCATGCAGACGCACCAACATACCCTCGTCAGTCCGCATTTTGCACTGCGAGTTTTATGTACAGTATGTAAATCGGTCCCGATGAATTTACTTAAGTGGGTGGAAAAACTGTTTTAAAATATTAAAAAAATTAATGCAGAAACCTCAAACTTGCAGGTCACTTAGAGGACAACACAGCGCATATATGAACACATTTTCATATCCATACTGATATCGTTGGGTGAGACATTGGGTTTTACAATTACACTTGTGTAATTGTGTTACAGATCTCACCCCACAGTTGATGTGAAAATATGCAGGACAACAACATAAAGTGACCTTTTTTGAGCCAGCTGTAAGGATTTTAGTTGGAGTTTATGGAATGAATGGTATTTAAGGTGGTGCTGTTTGGTTGGTCAGTGTGGATTCATAATCAGAGAAATATTAATCTTGAAGCTGTATCATGATGCCTATACTGTTATAAATGTATTCTCTAGGAAATGAAAGAAACAGCTTTTAATCTGTACCTGAACTTTATAAATTCTTTGCTTTTAGTTGTGTAATTTGTGTACATTCAAAATAAAGCTGCAATGTCTGACATCCATTTCATTGATTACTGATTAGTAGAACAAGCACTGGCAACTTGTTATATACAAATAAGCATGATACTATATTCACCTGGTGACAGAAGGCATAGCCATTTTTGGCTATGCTTTCTGTCAGAAACAGTGGCTAAATTAATCTGTAGAGGATTTAACGTAAAATACAAACATTACCGGGAGGCCGAAGTCTGTTGAAACTGTCAACCTGCTTGTTTAGCTGACATTACCGTCTGGTACATGTATGCTATTTGCTTTTGACATACAACTCATGGAACCCATGAAGCCTTATAAATGAGGGAAAACAGTCTCCTCTTAGCGTTTTTCTGTCGCTGTCAGATTTGTGTGTTATCAAATTAGCACCCCTAATCATTTTCATAAGTTGGTGTCTATGACACAGGTGGAAAAATGGGCAGGTGGGAGGGTGCAGGTGCTCCCGGATTTCTGGGGAACAATCTTGATCCACCATAAAATGAGAAGGAGATGGAGTAGGCAGTCGAGGGAGTTGGGATTTTAGGGGGTTGTACGCAGCGCACTGCTTGAGGGGGTCACATGGATCTTTTTGTGTTACAAGGACAAACAAATTCTCCCAGACAGACTTTCCATTTAGATAGTATGTTTAATGGACGCTAAATATCCTAGAGCAATACACTTCATTGTTTTTGCTCAATGGTGCACCCCAAGAGTCCACTTCTAGATGTGGTCAAGTGAAGGACATTAAAGTACTGACTGCCCTGTCTTCTTTATAACTAAAATGGTAAACAGCAGTCCACATCAAAGGCCACTTGTCAGGGTCTAAGAAACAATAAACCCCAGGGTTTAGTTGCCCATACAAGCCATTTACAAGTTGTCAGTTAAAGGCTAATTACTTGACCCTGGGGTTTATTTAAATATATATGATGTATCGAGACAGGAATTGTGAAATTAATTTTCAGGACCGTTTTAAAAGTCAAGTTCAAAATACTGATCATCTTTCAGGGTACAGCCTTTTGTAGCCTTTAAACAGGGATTTCTGGAATATGCTTTATGCTCTTTTTTAGCTTCCCGGTGCAAAATGACAGAAGGAGAAAATTGGATTAATGTCTTTAGAGATTGTGGCTGGGTTAATTTAAACATGGTCTACCTTGTAATTGAATCTTGTTTTCAGGACTCTGAACTAGAACAGAGCTGACAGAGTCGAGGTTGTCATAGTTACTGCATCCGAGCGGGCCTGTCCTTGTTTCGGTCACCTAAAGGAGAGTGGGGGAGAGAGAGAAGGGAGAACTGTTTCATTCCACTGCAGAGAATATACCACCCAAGTCAATAAATATGAAGGGCTACTTCCCCAATGTCATACTTGTTAGACATTAAAACCAGTTAAGCAAAGCAGGAATAAATGATCGTTGAACTGAAAGAGAAAATTAGTATTTCATAACAAAAATGACCAGTTTGTTCACATACTCACGGAAACACTTAAATTGTAGTCTGTGGCCATATCTTAATAAACTATTAATTTGAACAAAATTTTAAATGTATTTCATATAATGCCATTTTTGCACCTCCACATAACTATGAGCTTGTCATATGACCATAGCTGCATCTGTTACGAAGCAGTCCAATTTTGTAAGAGACTTTATGAAGAGAATGACCGCCTGATTGATAGTATAATTTTCTGCTCTAATATCATTCTGCTCGAGGAAGCTCTGAGGTCAAGGATAGGCGTTTCACAGACTGCGAGGTGATGTGGGACTCAGAAGCAATAATGGTCGAGCTCCGCTCATGCATATTTCAAGAAATGACACTACAGCAGTGACTGATACGGCTTAAGTGAGAGTGGGGTGTAAAGTATCAATAGAGGCTAAAATGATGTCAAAAAAGCCTTTGGACTTCAATACATAATGGAACGTGAAACAGCACAGTGATGCAGACGCGAATCTTTGTTTCTGTTTTAGAATTCCATTAGTCTTTGCAATCACAGCTTTACCATTCTTCATAAAATCCTGATATAAAGTTACTGTAAATCAAGGTCCCTCTGGCATATGGTAAGTCAAACTGCTAGGTTGAAGGCAAATACATCTCTCCTCATCACTTAAAAATGGTCTCCGGTGCTGGAGTGGATTTTCTTGACATATTCCTAATGGCATAATAAAAGTAACCATATTGCCATTGCCGATTAATGACGACCTTCGATTTTTTAAGGAGGAAAACTGAAACTTGTCCCTTGGTGTACATGCGAGGTTCACAAAAGGTGGCATAAGAAATTACAGAGAAGTTTTAAAATGAATATATATATATATATATACTGAATAAAAAATAACATTAAAAAATAAAATATAGTAAGTCCTTTTTCTCACATACAATAGAGCCACCAGCCAAGTAAGAAAGCCAACAGTTTGCAAAGTTCATTTAAAATTACATGAGCCACCACATTTCATTATCTAAAATGGAATCTGTTTCGTTTTTTCATAGAATATTAAGGCTGAAGTAACTTCCCGATGAGACACTTGGCCAGAAAGAGGAAAATCACTACTTCAGCAGTCACGCTGTAGGCATTTACATTCTTTTTATTGGTGCTTCCATGCAATTAATTAAAATCCGAGAGGCCTCTACAGGGATCGGCAGATTAATTCCTAGCAGAAACAGATGTCCAACTTAAAGGGGAAATTCCCAAAATGCAAATATGAATATCAGTTTTTTTTTTCCTTTGCATGAGAAATGAGGCCAAATCTGCAACAAAAGCCTGGTGGAGCATAAGCACACAACCCATGATGAAAAAAAAACTTTGAGCTAGTCAATATTAATTCCACCCATTGAGGGATAGATTATAATTATAGAGGTAGAAACGTTTGCTTGGTAATACTCGCTCCGATAATGTAGTCTTGCTGATTGCACTGGGATCCTGCTGTTGCATTTAATTACACAAACACTTGCAATTTTCCAAAAGAATAATTAGTGAGTGCTTATTGGCATTGTTTTAGTATATAAGTAGTATGTAAGTAATGTTGCATCTGTTCAGTCCCTTCAGAACGGAGGATAAAAAGAGTGCCTGGCCTCTGTCTCTGGTGTAAAGTGGACTGTGTAGTGTGGTCTGGGCCCTGGGATTTAGAAATTTACGAGCAAGGTCCTCCCCAGGTCAACGTCTTCAATTCATCTGGCCGGTTTTCACCACCTTACCAAGAGCATTTTGTAGCCTGCCACACTCCAAATTTTATGAACCTGTCAAGGCGCATATATAAGGCAGATCACTTAACTTAATGAGGACAGCAGACACAGCTCAGAGCATTTCGTTTGACATTCGATGTCTGCGGATGGGTCGTGGCTTTTCATGACCCTCTCAACTTTGATGTGAAAAAACTTTTGAGAGCTCTGTGCACGTGAAACATCCACACTTTCAAAGTGTACTTATGCTGCTACTTGAGCATTAGCATGCATCTTTTTCAAGTTAATCTCCATTCTTAAACTGCCTCATTAAAATCTCCGTACATTTGTTTTTCCTTTCTTCTTTGAGTTTAACTAATAACCCCATTAATGACTTCTGAGGCTTTCGTTTTGACCCCCAAGAAACAAATACCGAGACCCAGAGTGAAAAACCGTTGTTAACATCTCCCGAAAGCTCAAATGAGCTTTTTTTAATGAGCACGTTAGCTTCTTTACTACCAGGCCTCCACTGCTTTATATGAATGTGAAAATCCCTTCTGATTCAGAGACGAGGCTTCTCATCCTGTTTAATTTTCTCGCCATTTGACCAGAAACATCAGGTAGAAGGACACCTTGAACATGTTCTTGATGGCTTGAAGACTAATAAATATAACATTTATATTAAAAGCAGTTCCTCAAAGCCTACTTTTGCCATCTAAAGACTTTGATTTGGTTTTTCAGATGAGACATAAAAAAAGATTTGGGATATTCCCTACATTATGAAAGGTAATAATAACAATAATGTTTACTAAGCCAATACATGGTGAAGAAAAAACAAAACCATGCATACATGATGCACGTACAACAGATTTCTGTTGCTTTAGTTCACATTTTAATCTGGGTTTGTAGGAGAAGCATTTCCCTTTAAACCCCTCTGGTACCAGCAAGGGATTCCATCCTTTTCCTCCATCTGAATGTTTGCAGAATTAAACATGATACAGCCAAATAGCACTGTCAGGTAAACAGCACTGTAGTACCAAATAATACCGCCATCTGGACCTGCCTCGGGCAGGTTTTTTTTCCTTTATAGATTGCAGCTTGACTTATAAGTATAATAAACTTCAATATGAGCGGATGGGGTACCATAATATTGGCTTTGTAAATCATAATTAAAAATCCTGATTTACGGTTCCCAGCTATTTAACATTTCCTGTACACACACTCACCATTACGTGATGTGTTGATGAACCATTTATTATTTGCAGTGCGGAAGATGATCTTCATAATTCTTCAATTCATTACAATTTGACATCTTACTCATATTAGAAACAGCTGACAAATGGGGTTAGCCATCTTAGGAATTATTGATATCATACAGATAATTTATCACCTTGATGTATAACTGTAGTAGCACAGTTCCTGTACTGCCCTTGTGAGAAATACATTTATCAAGAGCTAGTTATCTTAGCATTCAGGTGAGCTGTTCTGTTCTCGTAAGTACCTCATTTTTAAGCATAGGATCCAGTGACCACCTTTTTCATTTTTTATCCGATTAGTCTTGATCAGCAGGAGGTAAAAAAGTGTCTGCGCTTTGAATTAAAGCTTTTTTGATGTACATTAGTCACCATAAAAATTTATGAATTATTCATCACTTTCAAGCAATTCATCTCAATTATCAAACGGATGCTAGCAGATGGTCTTTGTGCCTTACTTCCAGTTATTTCAGTGTATTTGTTTGTCCTGAGATGCTTAAGAAGCACATATTTTACTTAATAAAAAGGAGACTTTAAATACATGCTTCTGTGAAACATTTGCAATTTCTTCCTACTCTCCTACTCCCACATACTAAATATTCATTCCACTTACTTAAACAAGGTGCTAAAGCTATAACCTTAAAAGCCCTATTCCTTCATGGTAGTTCATTTGTTTCTTTTTACACAGGGGAAATATACCCTTTTATTTCTCACTTTTTCATTCATTACTTCCTATGATCATTTAAACATTTCTTTTTGCAGGCTGCCAACTTTAGCACCAGCCTGAACATCCATGGATTATATCACAGTCAAAAACTTAAAGATAAAAGAAAAGGAAAGCAACCAATGCGGTTGAAACCGCATATGCGGTAGGTTCGCTGAGGCGAGCAAGCTAAAGACAGGGGGCCCACCTTGATGGCAGTGGAGGCGATCTGGAGGTGATGCAGCTTGCGGAGCGTGCTCTCTCTGTCGATGAAGTAGGAAGCGGCTAACTGGTGGAGGGTCTCCAGTGTGACTGCCGTGCTGTTCCATTCTGCACCCCCCTCCGCTCTCCTGCTCAGCTTTCTCTTATCCACAAAGATGGTTAGGGACTCCTCACCTGGGGGGGATTCACACACAAACACGCACACACACACACACAAACACACACGCACAAACACACACACACACACACACGCACAAACACAAACACACACACACACACACACACTGGTTTGATCAGTTTAAAAATATTTTAGGCTGTATTTTCAGCTAGGTAGTCACTGTCAATTCACAAGGTTTGTTGTCATGGTGAGCTCATTGTCAATTAGTTCTGCGGATTACTTCATAATTAAGTCATTTCAATTATTTTTAGAATTATGAAGCGTCATTAAGTCTGTAACACTCCATAAACAGACTTAATTTGGTAACTGAAAAAACGCAGGTTTATGTACTTTATGTTTCAACGGCTGACCAATATGTGTTCATTTAGTCACATAGTAACAAAACATGTAGATAAAATGGAATAAAGGCACTTAACATAAGGGCAATCCTCTGACAAATGTTTATTAATAAGTTATAAATCTCACGCCAGGGTAACGAAGATGTCATAAAACCTTCATGAATCATTAAGGAATCTACAAATCACAAAGTGTGACAATCCAATGCAGGGTGGCTCAAAGGCAATATGAGTATTTTAGTATGGTGCATAGTAATGAATTATGAACAATTGTAGTGTGAAGAATATGATGAAACTAGAATAGTAGTTTTCCTGAACAGTAGTTTGATGATTTTCATCTTTAATATTTAATTATTAACAAGTTGTGTATGCTGAAACCATTGCTGGTGAATGCGTTTTATCACTGTTTTAATCAGCTGTTGTGTTACCGGCAGCTCCGTGTCAGAAATGGCTGTTGAATTATAAAGGAGGGATAGGGGATGATCAGACAGGTTACCATTAAGCAGTCCTGGATTTGCTTTTCTTCATTAACAAGTTAATCTCTTTTTTTATCAGACTCACCAGTCGCTGTTTTCATTTCCTATAATTTTGTCTCAACATACCTGGATTTGATCTCTGCTTTGTTAAAAAAAATTAAGCATTGCACCTGGAGATCAGATCTCCACTCAAAACCTTTTTTTGCATGATAACTGCAATAAAAGCACAAAAGCCCAAAAATGATAATAATTAAGCCCATGAAGTTCAAAATGATTATTAGCTTTTTGACCCCCACTGTTTGTTGCTTCGTAGCTTCTGCAGTTGTACAGCAATGTTCCTGTTTCTGTGAACGGAGCTTAATGCAGCTCGGCATGACCTGAATGGCCTCCAAATAAATTAACAAGTTTGTAATTACTAGCAACGTGCCGCCAGGTATGACCCAGTGTTCCATTGTGAGGGCTAATTTTCTCATATAATAAAACATTTTATAGCGGTCTTACATACCTTTTCGTTTATTTACATGCAACGCTGAGAGTATGGCAAGGACTGCCGCTGGACAGAATCTAAAACACATTGGTGTGTGACAAGGACTGACAGCTTCAACAGACACAAAAAATTGGAGTGAAATAGGCCAAAGGAGGTCTTTTTTTCCTTGAAATGGGTAAAAAGACAAAAATCGAGCCGAAGAACACAAAGTGAGTTAAGCTACCTCTTGGAAAAGGCTTGCCATGATGACTCAGATCTTGAAAAGTCTGTGACTGTATCTGTCCAGGGTCCTCTCTACATTTATAAATAAGCTTGACAAATTCAATGAGAAACAATTGGGACGATAACCAATCATCCTTTGCTATGCATGTCTGTGGGTGAGGCTGATTCACTTTTGAAAAAATGTCAGGATGTTCAATAAATATACTGCCTGTTTCTGTGCTTGGTGGCAAGACTCGAAGGCCTCCCTATGTGGGAGGCAGCAGAAGGCTGTCCAGTTATGAGAAGCAGCCCTCACTCCCTGCTTCTCTCCCACACCTCTCAGTATCAGAGTGGCAATGCCACTGCATCTTATTACAGAGTAATCACTGTATGGAAAATATTCTGAAACTCAATGCTATTCTTAATGTGCACTTGTATAGTAGTGTGTACTTTTTAGTGTGCCGTGAGTATTCTGAAGACAACATGTTGGCTGTGTTCCATTTTCTAAAACAATGACTTATAAGTAGGGATGTCTGAATCCGATCCATGGATCGATATCGGCTCCCGATACCACCATATTTTAAGGATCGTTTATCAGCTTGGACACATCTTATCTGAATCCAGTCCTCTGACACTACAACACTTACTATGCATATTCATTCTCACGTGTAGCAAAGCTTCACTCCATACTTTCTGACACTGTCTGTACTCCGTTTACAACAATTGTTTGAATGTGCCATCACTCCCGCGAACGACCACTATCCATTCACCACCATGAATGACGCTGTTGTTTATGAAAAAAGTTATCTGCTATGATGTCTAATGTGTGGAACTTTTACAAAGGGGAATCCAAAAGCAGTCTTACAGCCACTTACAACATTTGCAATGGCAATATTTCAAGGGGCTCCGAATTTTTGCAATTCAACCGAAACAAGGGGCGACATAGCTCAGAAGGTAAGAGTGGTTGTCTGGCAGTCCGAGGGTCGCCGGTTCGATCCCCCGCCCTGGGCGTGTCGAGGTGTCCCTGAGCGAGACACCTAACCCCTAATTGCTCCCAACGAGCTGATTGGTACCTTGCATGGCAGCCTTTCAGCATTGGTGAGTGAGTGTGTGTGTGTGAATGGGTGAATGAGAGGCATTCATTGTAAAGCACTTTGGATAAAAGCGCTATATAAATGCAGTCCATTTACCAAAACATTAGACCTCGGCTAATCAGAAAACACTGTAGGATACTGGATGGGAAAGATGGGAATCGTTTCCACAAGAAAGTGACAAGGCCCAAAAAATTACAGAGAGGATAACTGAATTTATCGTGCTTAAGGGGATTCCAGCGCTAAACAACATTTATCTCATTTAACAGATCAAGGTGTAACTGATTAATTCTCTTTGTGTGGCTGTCCAAAGCAATCTCTGTAGATATCGCCAGCGAAAGCACCACTACCTTGGTAGAGGTGTTCATCATGATGATGTACACCTCTACCCTTACTCATTTTTGAAGAACTACAATAGGCGGGTAATTTGAATTTGGGGAGACATCCCACGTAGGCAAAGGTGTCATTGACTAAACTCACGTCAAAGAGAGATTTGGTGTAGCTGCTGTTCCAACTGTAAACAGTATCAGCTCACAAGCTAGCTAGCGAAGTGGACTTGCTCTTCTGTGCTCTCTGTAGCCTTTTTTTGACGAGGGTCCACTGTCCTCGTAAGCTGCAAGTTATTTCATACGTGTGTGTAAAGAGTGCCAGCCATGGATGCCTGGAAGACTGGCAGGAGTCGCTCGAGGTCCAGTGGGGATTCTGGCCACAGTCAGCACTGGCACGGGTCGGATTCGATCCGAGACCTTGGTGCTCATTCATCCACCACAAGTGCCTCTTTTTCACAGCCTCCCAGTGATTCCTTTTTAAAAAAAAAAGCTCTCTGAATGTAAACACCAACTCTTGTGCATAATGCAGAAATGCCTTCCTTCATGGGGCTTCTATTTGCAAAAGATCACCTTGACACACACAAAGTCAGCTGCACCCAAAGGAGCAACAGAACAGTAAGCATTCAAAATGGGCCTTTCAAATGGGACACAATGGAGCCTTTGAAATGGCATGCAGACAAATGTACGCTATTTTGGAGGTTGATTGTGGGTAGTGGAGTTCAGAGTCATGACTATGCGAATGCCCACTCCAGATTGTGTTGTCTCTCAGGGGCAGCAATAAAGATTACTGTATTACACATGCAGTACGTTCACTGCAAGGCATTCTCTGTGCAGTGGCTGCAGACACAGCCCCTCAGCTTTTGGCACCCTCACACTTTTTTAAAAGAATCAGCAAGGCTTAGACTAGCGGTGATAATTCCCCTCTACTGTGCAGGTCAGCCTTGGCTAAAAGACATCTGAAAAATTGCTGTCTAGTAGTTGAAGTAGGAGCTACCACAAATATATAAAAACTAATATATCATCATCTGTGGTCCCTTTACTTCTGTTATGTTTCTCTCACAACTGCCACTAGTTCCTTGTCAGTCTCCAGAGTATGCCTGGATATTGATCAGTATCACAGCTATCACCACTCTTTTAAGGTAAAGAAAAAAAAAGTTGTGCTGCTCTCGTCGAAAGTGTAATATTATAGGAAATGCTCAATTAATCATTCATATCTTTTCAATCAGCAATTTGACATATGCTAGCAATGTCAATGAGTCCTACGGTTCTAGGTAAATCCTGAAATATCTACTTTGTAATATAACTAAGGTAATTCAAATGCTTTCCACATAGGCCTAAGGCAATCCGTGGCCTTCGGATAATCTTTTATAATGACATCTTCACACCATCAGGCTGTGCTCATAAGCTACCAGAAACTGGAGTCAGTTTTGTTTTAAGTCAGGTGATTAATAAAATTCCAAAATCCAAAAATCCAAACTGTCAGTTGCTGAGGCTGTTTCCTTCAATATGGTGAAGACTAAAGAGAAATATTCTACTGTTTATTGCTTCAGATAACCATTCCTTTTTTGCTAGGAAAATATGTGCTGGATAAACAGTGCAGTTGACTATATTTCTATATTAAACAACTATTATCCTGTTAGCTAGCTGTCTTGCTTGCTCGGGGCATTGTGATGGGTAACCATCTAGTCCAGTGTACTGTAATTACCAGGATACAAGGCCACTGCAATATAAATTGTTACTTTAAATATTCATTTTCATATTGAGTTAACTTATTTTTCTCCTTTAATTTTTCGAGAGACCGGGTGTCAGCAGCTTGTGTTAAAAATGCTTCAGTTAGCAGGATTGACACCGCTACTGTGGGCAAGAACAGACCCGGCCGTCAGAGCAGCAGATAACGAGTCGAGGGGCCTGTCAATAGAGGCACGGTATCTCTGCTGATTAGTCCTGTTAGACAGCTATCCTGCCACCCAAATGAGCAATCCCAGACATGCCACTGCAGTTAATGTTGCCACTGATTTAAGTCAACACTGAGTCCCGAAGGGGGTGGGGGTGGGGGGAGGGGGGGGGGGGAGTGGGACGTATTTCGCTTCTGAAAGACTTAACAGCAGCGCAAGTGTTTTAAAATTAATCACACTTGGAAATTACTCTGATGAATAATGCATTCTGACTGATGGACAGCCTCACATTAACAGGAGCAGTAAAGAGAATGCTCACCAAGTTGGTATGCAAATAGAGTTATTAGTGGGTATTTTAAAAAATTACATTTTGTAACATCGCTGCCTGTACAACGGACAGTGAGAAATATCAGCTTCCTTCGACATCTTTGAAACATTTACATTTTCGTGTATTTCTCCTCCTTGCGGCCAGGTCGACCTCCAAAGCCCATGTTTCAATAAAACTCATTTAAACATCTGTTTGTCTGGGAATTGCCTCGCTGAAACAGTATAAATAACCCACTGAGAACCCTTTTGCGGTTTATGCACATAATATATGGAGTGTATAAAGCACAGCAGTGCGGCATTTATGATACGCTGCACGACCGCAGGACTGATCTGTATTCTCAACTACTCTGCATAAAGAGACCTTGATGAATGCAATGTTAAGTGTTACCTCCCAGTGTGGCGGACAGCAGGAAGTGGGTGCCATATTTCTTGATGATGCTCTCTGTGATCTTGCGGAGGTTCGGCCGGCGGCCCAGGTGTCTGATGCTCTGCATGAACTCCGGGTCAAGGGGGAAAGAGAGGCCATTGCTGTCCTGCCTCTCCAGCGCCAGGCTGTTGATCTTCCAGCGACCAAACTCTCTGTGGATTCAAAAATGGCATATTAACAACACTGAATGCGTGCAAGATCTGCATACTACACGCAAACACACACACACGCAAACACACACAGGCACACACACACACACAAACACAGTTCACAGTTTGGGTGGGGGAGAGCATACTCCATACCTATAAAGCACCAAGAGTCTTCCACTTTTCAGTTTTCATCAGAAGAAGAATGACCTCTGAGTTACAAATTGAAAGTCTGTACCATCTGACCACTTGTAAAGGAACATAATTCATTGTGTTGCATTTTATAACTTTGGAAAATGTATCATCCTGTATTAAATTATTAGCACAACAAACATCTGCCACCTGCCATTTTCTGGGTCTTTCAGGATATTTTGTGAACAAAAGTATGTTTAAACTCAAACTTCATCTTACAAAGCAGATTTATATTTCTCTGTTATATAAACTGAGAAAGGATTTTTCACACCACCAATGCACAGTATATTAATGTAGGAGCGGTAGTATGGCTATTATAAATAATATGACATCAAGTATCCCCATATAGTATTAAAATCATTAGTCTGACGGCATGTGCTACCAGGAAAAAGACAAAGAATAAAAACATATTTCAGTAGTCATTATTAAGTGTGTACTGTGGTCCTGGAGAAAAATATATTTTTATTTTAATGATGTCTTATGGATGATAGGTTCTTTGCACATACTGTAGTAGTTTGAAACTAGGAAGTATGTGTGAATCTTCAAACTTATAGCATCAGAAAAAATATCAAATCTGTACACATATACGTGCTGATACTCAAGCTATGCTCGGAAATTCTCAGTACTCTAAGTAATGTTGGAGAAACGTAAGGTTGTAATGTGAAGTATCAGTCAGCATCATAAGAAATGGAGTGGGCTACTTTCGAATGCACAATATGAAAGTCATGCAAATGATTATATACACGCTGACTTCTGGGGATTGTGTCTTTGATGTGAAGATTCGAAAAAATCTTGAGATAAGATGACAAAACACAGAGCTGTGTACATGAGCAAATGTAGGAAAACAATGAATGAAGGGGTTAATGGATAGCACTGCATTGGGATTAAACTGGTCTGAGTGTGGTAAAGTTTTTAGGGAACTGGGCTTGAACAGAAAGGATGTGGGTTCCATTCTTTGCTGGGATGGCACCCTTGTGCCCTTGAGCAAGGAACTTAACCTAATTTGCTTTAGAAAACTACCCACTAATCTGTGTAAGTCAGTCCGGACAAAAGTGTTTGATAACAGTCAAAATGTCAAATTGTTGTCGTGCATTGAAGGCAGATCAATTACATACCCAATCCGCAGAACACACACACACACACACACACAGGCGAATAATGTGGGAACACAAAAGATAATTACTGCAAACAGAGTACATGTTTTTTTTCTAACAGCAATTTGCATATGCCCTTTTAATGTGTGCACTGTAAAATGTCATTGATAAGAATTCAAAGGACACACTAAAATGTAGCTGGCGGGGCGGCATAGGTGATACGGGGAAAACATCTCACACATTACATGATCTCACTAAGACAGGTTTCCACGATAATACATTCTAGCCAAAGCTCCTTTTGTGTATTGAAACACAAATCCCTTCCTAATGCATTTGCATGACTTAAGCATTGAAACGGAGGCACAAGATTCAAGTGATATGATGCGATGATAGCGACTTCATCGACGTGAGGCAGCACGCAAACGTCCACTAAAGAAGGTGACATCACCCACTGGAGTTTGAATAAGAGTGGGATTAGCTTCCTAAACTGGGCACCCTTTGGTCTTCGGCTCGGCGACCAAGCCATATATGTTGTTGCCCGAAGTGTACATCAGGGACTAATAAAAAACCTACCTGAGTTACACATTGGTTAGTGAACTGAATTGGTGACCAGTAGATTGTAACTTTAATTCACAGAAAACTCCATCAGCTGCACTCTTTTTTCAGAATTGTTTTCTTTTTTTTTTTTGCATTTTATTTCACAGTAATTTTCTAACAAATTAAACATGTAAAAATGGTGGAAATCCAGATCATGTTACGCATCACTGCTCCATTTGAAATCCCACAGTGGCAGACGGGGGCATTGAATCTGCATTTCCTATTCGGTTTTATTCATGTCACTTTATTCAACTGATTTCCACAGAGCAGCTGTTCATCTCGATGAGCATCTGTTTAACTAGATGGGCATGTTCAAAAACAGCCTTGTTCAAAATATTTTAGCAGAGATTTGATACCGTCCATATGCCACGCTTGTCTGATTTGCTCAGTCTTCATGAAGGTTCAAATTAAAATGGTGGATAAAACTATGGTACGATTTCTGAATAATCGTTTCGATAAGCAATTAAGCGATAAGAAGTCCTTCTCTCAATCGAAGCAAAATATAATGCTTCTTAATGTTTTCTTTGGTTTAAAAACTCACCCCTGAACAATTATTTACAACTATCTAACTCCATACTGTATATGTTCTAAACAACTGTTTAATTATATTTATTTATCAATTACATTCATATATAATATATATATATATATATATATATTTTTTTTTGCATTGTATATGCTTGCTGTGGTCCTGATTTTTGTACTTTGTGCACCTCGGTTCTGCTTTGCTTGGTCAGTTGTGGCTGGATCACACTGGAAAAAGGGGGCTTTTACATGGAACATCCAGCAAAATAATAAAAAATTAATTAATTAAACATATTAATTAAACTGTTGCAATTGACATCTTTCAGTGGTTCTCTAAAAAAAATTCTATATGTGACCAACAAAATAAACCTTCTTTTCCGCGAGCAGTCAGTCAAATGGCCCAGATGGGAACAGTCCCAAAAAACAGGCAGAAATGGTGGCACTAGTACTGCAAACCGCAAACACCTCCATGCGCCAAACAGCATGCTGTATGCTGTAGACAGTCTTTCAGAGCAGATAATCTGCCCGAGGCTGCTCGAGGTGAAGAGACTTGGTCAAGAACTACTCAACCCACTCCCACAAAGGCCTGAAGTGACTCAGAATTAAAGTGGGAATTATGCACCTGGGAAATGAGCAGGGTCAAGAAGAAACTGAAACCAAAGCTCTCCAATTGAGTGGAGGCTTCACTGAATGTTCCGAGGCGTAACAGGCATCGCAAACACGTGTATCAACCTGACAACCCATTAAACGAATCCAATAATACCCTCCAGTGACCCACGTGCTTCGTCCTGATTTATTTCAATATCGATCCATAATTGAAAACGTATTTTTAAAATGTATATTAATTAAAATGGAATCAGATCTAAAGTTTACTGGGCAGGTTTGAACTGGACTGACATCAACACAAGTTATGGATCCTTTCCTGGTCATGGCAAAGGACTCTGAGGAAAATGAAACATTTTTTTTCTGTATTGTGTAAAAATCAATCAGTGGGATGATAAGCTGTTGATTGCATGTTTTGACAAAACAGTTTTTTTCAGAAAAAAGGGCCACCATAAACATTCAGTCAGGCAAAACAGTTCAGCAGCTGTACAAAGTCAACGTGTCTCATTGTGTTTCCTGCCTTGCAATTAAGCCAATAGGTTTCACCTCCCATAAAAAGACCTTATTTTCACCACAAAGATTACATTGTTGGAGTGCTGCTAGCTCCACTGCATCTAATCAATGTCCTATTATAAACCCACAAGGTAAACTTCAGAAGAAACGTCCATAACTCCAGCATTCCCACATATCCAATAACCTTCAGCAAAAGGG
This sequence comes from Anguilla rostrata, assembly GCF_018555375.3. NCBI lineage: Eukaryota > Metazoa > Chordata > Actinopteri > Anguilliformes > Anguillidae > Anguilla > Anguilla rostrata. The sequence goes on from NC_057938.1 coordinate 13,445,327, forward strand.
TATATATTCACTGCATGTGGCATTTTATGACCTTCCTCCGCTGCCTCTAGAAGCTTATGGGGATCAGTTTTGTCTTGGGAGGGGAGAGCTTCTATATCACTCATAGCTCTCTGTTTCCCATTTTTAGACACACAGGTGCCAGGTAGTTTTTTAATTGGCAATAGAAGATCATTTTTCCACAGCTTTAGACAATCAGCACTGCACTATAGAGAGGTGGCGGTTTGGGTGTAGAGTATAGGCTACCTGTCTGTAGGAGACACTTGAATTTTACCATTGTAGAAACAGCTCTTATTCTACCATTAAGATATCGATCCCTTAATACCGTAATACACAAATACAACGTAGAATCTTGTTGAAGGATTACTTTTTGGCAATATAACCTGTTCAGGCATTTGTTCCTAATTTATTTAGGGGAGCCGTATTTCTGTCGATTGGTTTTTTGGTGCAAGCTTTTGGCCTGTACACATAAAGCAATATTATTCATCTGAAAGACATGCGTAGCGGAACCACATAAACAACACTAACTCAGATGGTAAATATTTGAATTTAAGATGTAAGATTATACATGTTTTTCAGTGAAGAAGGACACAGTTCTTAACGGGACCGCTAGGTGGAGATCACGTATTATAGCAATACTATTTGACCACTTCGTTATCTTTTGTTACAAAAGAGCAATGCAACACTAACGTATTCAATGATGCAAAAGAAGTATAAATAACCCACATATTCTATCATTCAGGGGAAACCTGAAGTCTACCTTTTTTTTTCCTCTTGTGGTACATGGTTTTTCAAGGCGCCAAGTCCATGCTGTCTTGGAAGCTCAGTGAAATGAGAATCTGTCCATACTAGTACAACTAATTGTTTCTTTTTAAGTTGTATTTATTTTGCATTAAAAGCACACAACTCGCAACTCACTACCTAATCGTGTAATTTCAGGAAATACAGCGTATATACCAAACAACTTTAAAGATTATCTAGGTAATGTTTTTTTTTTTTTTTTTTTAACTGTTGAAATGCCCGCTGACCGAAAAACTGCCATTTGCCTCAGAGTGAATGTACTGGTAATTAATGCAGCATACCAGGGGTATTTGGACCATATGTAACACGTGTTGTGTTGCTATCTCACCTGTAAATCTTGTACTTGGTGGTAAAGCCCTGTTGGTAGCGCTCAACGAACTCCGTAAATTCCGCGGAGTGATGAAAAGGCCCTTTATCTGAAAGGAGCCAGCCGAGGGGACCAGCGACATCACTGGAACCCGCTGCGGTGGCCAAAACCCAGCAGTGAATACTTAGTGTTACACACTCCCATAGAAGCATTAGACACGCCAGTCTAAAAACAATGCGCCGACACCTCATGCTTCACCCAGAGACTCCTCATTCTCTCAACAATCCTTGCGTCCTGCAACGACAAAGAAAAATAACATTAGATTTAACGGTGGTGATTGTCCGTGCACGGGCATGTGTTTTAAAGATTCAACAGACAACACTGACCATTATGTTTGATTATTAGCAAAACCTCATCATCACCATCATCAATCGTTGAGATTATCCTGATATATCGTTATTAGCGCAGTACTCGCCTTAACATTAAGAAAAGTTTAAAAATAATAACAGTCCCTTTTAAAGTTCTTACCTGAATTTGAAAACTTTGGACCTTAAGTTTTGTAAATCACAAAGATATGCGAGCGCATAGAAGTACAAGTGAACTGCCAGGAAAAAGAGTTCAGTTTTATATAGGGCAGACCAAACACAGAATAATAATTTATAAAGCATTAAAATGAACTCGAAATGGCAAATGCCTTCCGTATGGCGCCTGTGCTGTCGTTATAATTCCCAGTTGGTATCTCGCAGTAAATTCCAAAGAAGCAAAAATCAACATTCCATGACAAAGACGTTTAGGACAAGACTGGAGCCACACCAGTGGAAATCGCAGATTTCTGGACGGGCTGAAAGTTGTGGACCGGTCGCCACAAAAAAAACACATACGATGCGGTAATGGGTATTAGTTACGGCTCCAGTGTTTAGTTGTTTATCCACAGATGCTGTATTATGTTGATTTTCAGTCTGATCTTTTTCAGTCCTTATAAGACTTAACTGCTGTAACGATTCCCTAAACCCGTTGCGCTCCTACCAGCGACGCGTAACTGCTTGCTGGTTCGCTCTTTTGCACTGTGGAATGTTCAGTTTATTGCTGAGCTGTTCCTACTCTTCTGTCCATTGGTTGTATGAATGAGAGCGAAGGAGGGCTCTTGAATCTGAGGCTGGCTGCATACGTAGATGGTAAACGATGCTCGAGATTCAGTTTAACCTGCGAACGGTATGCTGCTTCTTATGCATTCAAATGCATTGTTTCTGCATGTTTTTTAAGTGTCTGAAAGGTAGCCTGTGTTATTTGATGATCGCACAATATATTTACATGATAATCGAGTCGTAGTTATGATACCACTATTGATTTTAATGACAAGAAAGGAGGCGTTTAACAAAACAGTAGCGTAGCCTATATGTAGAGACGAAAAGTAATTCTGTCGGGTAAACTATATGGATAATATTCTCAATCAATAGCCTACATTGCGGTGTAGGAATGCATCAGTACACTTCCTCCCCAACGATAAACCGTTTCTCATGGGAACGCACAAGACTTAATTGCGTGCAAGTGTGATGGGAATAACTGCATGCCAGAACACTAAAAGAAGCAAATTACGATTCTCAAGTCTAGTAATAATAATAATAATAATAATAATAATAATAATAATCATTTCTTAAGTCTATTTCCACAAAGTTAACACCAAAAACTATTAAATTTAAGCGTAATAAATTAATGAATTGAGGACACTAAGGTTGGTGGTCCTCCAACCGTGCGTAATCTTCTTAATATCTATTTTACAGGTGCAAAACAAGCGGCTTCTGTTCTACTGGTAAGATCAATTGCATCACAGTCCCAAGATACACGGTTGTGGAACAGTACTTTGCAATGGTCCAGAAATCACATTTTTTTAAGGATTTTTTTCTTCTTCCCAGTAGTCGTTTTTAGACCGAACGTTTTATGTCCTGTTGTATTGTGTTTGAAAATAATGCATATTATCAATAATGAGTGATTCGCGCACTACAAGCGTACTACTATTTGTAAACATTTCGTCAAACATTTACAAACGTTAACCTAATAATGATTAATCACTGAATAAATATATTACATGCATTTGCCAATGTTTTGTTGGCCACTAAGTAACATTTATTTTGTATTTTAATAATGATCAATCAAGGGTTCATCCTGCATTCATTTAACCTTTATGTACGATTTTACTTTTAATATTGGACACCACTTTTATTCTGGTTTCTAAATGTTGTTTTAATGATTTATAAATAATAAAAGGACAGTTAGCAGATGCCTTTTCAATTAGCAGATCCATTTCAATCTGAAATAATCGGCAACAGTTTATAAATAGGCCTAAGTTAAATATGCTATAATGGTGTTTTATGAATTTATTTGCATAGTAAATATTGAATTGGTAGTACACGTAATAGTTCTAAGCCATCAGTCTATCAATAGACATTATTAGCTATAACTATAACTTTTTTCACTAATATAAAGAGATATTGATATTTAACCTATTCTGTAGCCCTCCCTCCCCCTTTTTTAACACAAGCCTGAAAATGACATACCCAAAAATTAAATGGTTACTAATGAACCCTTTTGACTACAGGCATAACACTGGTCTCTTCTGAAAGGTAGCTCATGGGAGTTTGTTTTCCAAGTGTTAGAATTACTCTAAATATTACTTAAACAATGTAACAGAAGCTCAAACACAGCAGAAGTTGAATGATCCTTGCGGCTGTGTCTTGTGGGCTTGGAAACACATTTGGAGCCACAGCCATAAGACGCGACTCATTCTGATTCAAATGTGATGTCAAATACCATCAAAATGAGCGTTCTGCATTGTTTTTTTCTAAGCATTGTCAAGACAGGCTTCCAAAAAAGCCTCCAAAGAGACTCCAAAAAGACACTTGGTAACCACATGATATGGGTCTTTAGAAGTGTAGAATACCAATACCAAGTGTAGAATGCTTGTGGAAGATGTGTGCTAGAATTAGCTTGCTTTCCCCCTGCCTGCCACCCTCCCCTCCTTCTCTCTCTCCCTTTCTCCCACTCCCTCAACCTCCCTCTCTTTGCTTTCTTCTTGCCACTTTTGGCAACAGCAGGTCAGGAAGATTGTAGAAAATAACTACATTAGCTATGTTTACTAATCCATCGATTGAGTTCCATTGATTGAAGTTTTAATCACATTCCCCACCCCCATCAACATTTTAAACACATCCCACAATTTCATCTGCCACATTTATTATTCAAAATCAGGCCTACTCCTTATTTATAAGCATGCTAAATAATAATAAAAATATTTTGAGAATGTTTTTAGAAGCTCACTGACATAGAATGGGATCAAGTCCTTCAATGAACATGCCCTCTGCTGTGGAGTCAAAGCTTTTTTCACTGCCCTCCTTGGAAATATTCACTCAGACAAGTGACTTTTCCAAGTCTTTTGTTTAGATTTAGGTATTGCAAAATAATTTGTTGTAAAACAACCTTTATAGCGTAAAGTCACGAACTTGTTTTTGTCGGTGTGTGAGATTTCATCATGTGTACAGAAAAGGTTATGGTTTGTTTAGGCAGGAGAAACAATGCATGTCCTTTTATGCAAGCCTAACAAACTATACACCATTTGGAACATATTTTCATAGGCTAAAATGCTGTTCAGCTGTCACTATAATAACTTGCGGTTGTGCTGGGCAAAGATCTCCAGGTTGAGTCATTATGGGTCCCACTGGTTATGCTGCTTGGTCAGTAGTGGTCAGAGAAGCTTGTAGGTGGGTTTACTTTGTTCCAGATAGTTCCAGAGAACCAAACATAATAATATTCCAATGTACACAATACCTTTGGCGTGTTTGCAGCAGTGAAACCAACAACAATAATTCCTCCAGGGAGTTGCTAAGTTAATAATGGACATTCTATCAATGTTTCTTCAAAGTTTTTTGGACTACACATTACCATGAATTTTGTTTGCTGGATCCTTGCCGTGATAAAGATGCTGACTTTACTGCGATTTGTGTTGTCTGTGGATTTCCAAAATGCATAGAAGGTGTCGACCCCCCAAGCTTTTTTGCCACCCCACATTTTACAAAATAAGGCTGTCGCTAAAACATTGGCATTGTAAAATGTTTTGTAGACGTATAATCTTGAGTTTTAACATAATATTCTTCAAATGGTATATTGTGTGGCCAGATTGATTGAAAATTTCACCATAAAAAATGGAATGCAAGTAAACCCATTCTGTCCCAAACTTGGGCCAGTGTGACTTAAGGGGTTAAAAGTATGCTAAACAATTTGTTTGGTGAGACTTGGCCTCTGTCAGTTTTACCTCAAAGTAGGTTGTCCTTGATGTCAAAGAAGTCAAATTAAAATTAATATTGAAATGGTTCATTTGCATAAGTAATAAATCAGTATTTATTTTTAAACCAAGTCTGTGTACCAACACCAGTACAGCATAGTAATTTCAGATTTAGTGATTTAAGTTATACTTACTTTTATATTTACAGTTTCTGATATGTAAGTGAAAATTTCTAAATGATGGTTAAATATGATGAAGGTAACTGTGGAATCATTTTACTTTTTGATATTTGCTTTGATTTTTTATTTTATTTTATAATTGCCTTTCGATTTAAATTCACACCTGGATTTGAGTAGTTTTACAGCCAACTTGTGGAAAAGCCAGGAAGCATTTAGTGGGACATAATAATTCACTAATTTACATGTCGGAATACGGTCTTGTTCCCCTCATGCATCAATGCCTTAAATGTATTGTTTTGATTCAAAGAACAGGGTATAATTAATCAGATGTTGATTTCCATACAGGTGCATTTCCATCTGAGGCAACAGAACTTTTAATGGGCAGCTTGAAAATGAGCTTTGCTTTAGGTTTCACACTGCTGTGAATACATATAATCTTTCTTTTGGGGTGTCTTCCTCTCAGATGCAATCAACATTATGTCAGCTACTGTGGGCTGGTGAGACAGGCCATTGATAAATCTACGGGGTTTCTTTATCTACAGTGAGAGCTCACCAGATTGTCACATGGAGGCCATGTTTGACAGAGGACCGAGGCCGGTAGGCATTTGAAAGGATCAGTCACACATCCCTCAGTGTCCAGGATTGCACAAGCTGACGCAATTGACAGCAAGCAGCAACCCCGACTGCATTTTCTTTAAACAGGGCTGCACTTTGTACTCAATCAGGGCAGCAGAGCGAACGGGCACATGCGTCCGGCTAGCGTCTGAAAGCGGGGCTGCATCACAACATGTACAGTGTGCAGTCGCCAACTTTTTTTTCCTTTCCAGTTTTTGAACTTGTGGTTGCCAGGCGCGGTTGCAGTTTTTCTGAGGTCAGCGCTGCATCACCCACACACACACACGGAGCCCTGCAGCTGAAACTTACAGTTTGCTTACTTCTCGCCTGCGAGCCAGTGACAATTTACTCCCTACTGGCCACGCAGTATTTCTGCAGATAGCTACGGGCTACAGTAGTGGCAATCGAAGTTGTTATAAATAAAGCAATGTGGGGCGCCTCACTTTTGTAGCCAGCTAAAGCACAAACTAGTAATGCCTTGATCCGCTGCATCACCCAGGCTGCATCCTGACTGTGCCAATGGCGATTAACAGAACGGCCAGGGGTCCTGCATGGGGAAGGAGGATTTCAGTTTGCAGGGCTTTATTTGTCATTCTGTGGCTTTCCTTTGAACGTGTTTCTATTAGGACTCATTTGGGAAATCAGACTTAATACATTGCACAGACAGGTGCACAATTATGACTTACCATTCAAAATTTGGGACTGGGAAAAAAAGTGACAAAATAAATAAATAAAATAAAGTGATTTATTATCGCTATTTTGAAAGAAATGAGAAACGTTTGGTTAGTGCTGTGGTCCCGTTGATTGTGCTGTGCTTGGGGGACTCGGGCTACTTTTTTTTGTGTGCCAATTTTATGTTTTCTTTCTTGGCTGCATTTGCATTCGGCCCACCGGAAAACAGCATCTATCAAAATAACAACACTTACATTTCACATATTAGCCACATGGCCATAACACAGGGGGTGAGGGGAAGTGGAAGGAAAGAAGTTGTGTTTCTGAGAAGGAGGGGGAGACAAGGGAATCCCATTATCCTGTCAATTCCTGTACCCTCTGCTCTTCTCTCTCCTTGGCTTTGGTGATGACAGAGACAAGTTCATTGGTTGGAAAATCAGAAGAAAAGACAGGCACGCTCTTTCAGCAAGTCACCCTGCATTTAAGGGTTTCTGCGCATCATACCTATTTTCATTTCTGTTCTGATTCAGTTGTGTTGCCTTTAATTCAGTTTCTGAAAAAGAAAATGCTCAACATGCTGGAAAACGAATGCCACAGAGGTCAGTTATTTGCTACCACAGTTCACTGGCTTCCAGCAGATGCCTGTGTCCAATTCAAGTAACATGAATGGCACACCCAGTTACCTGAGGTAACATCCCTTTACACCAGACACTTACTACACCATACTCTCCAGCCAGGTCTCCGAGCTCAGCCCCCTCTGTCCATCTGGCTTTTCCAGCAATGGCAGTCACACCTCATGGGTTCTGGTCTGGTCTTCTGCTGATTGAACTTTCTTGCATGGTCAGAAAGCCAGAACCACAGACTGTTTTTCAACAAGATACTATCTTGTCAGATTACACCCCAGTTAAGTATTTATATAAAAAACCTAGCTTTCCTCTCTTTTATCTTGGGGCCATGCACGCCTGTGATACCGCCAGTTTAATTGTTGCTGAACTTTCTGTATTGCTGTAGCTCTATCACTGGTTTCAGCGATGCTAAATACATATTCTGTAAGTTTATTTGGCATCTTAAAATAATCTTTTTTAAGTCTAAAATGTAAATTTTAAAGGAAAACAAAAGCAACAACAACAACTTTCGTGACAACTGGCAAACCCTGAGAGTCACTGAAGAATTCATTAACCTTCGAAAAACATTCTCGCTATGATGAACAATCTGTTTCCTTTGCCAAGAAGGTGCCGTGTTGGAATTTACATCGCGCTAACTGCCACTTGCTTTTCTGAAAAAGAGTCTCGCTGTGGCGAGAAGAGACTGAAAATGCGTTTCGACTCAGAGCTGAGCCAGGTGCAGCCAAATTCACAGAGGGGGACAAACAGAGAAGCCAGTGTTCCATTTAGCACCGAAGACTGTGGGGTTTAAAGAGCTGGAAACAGTGAAGCCACTAAGGCACCAGCTCTGACTGGGGAAACTGTCATGCACATCCAGCCACACAGAAATCAGCCTTGCATTAAGGGGGAAGTGCACCCCCTAGTATACCCCCCTGTCATCGGAAGACTAAAATGGGAAGAAAAAAAAGAAACTCACAAAAACTGTAGATCCCCCAAAGGTGAAGGCATTTCTTTTCATGTTAAAATGCTGGCTAGATTAAATGCAGCACACGCGGCATTGCTGCTTTCAAAGGCATTATCACATTTCCGACGGCATCTGCTTTTCATTTATCAGAAAATACGATTCCGGTTACAGCTCTAAAACTGCCGTCTCTGAAGGTCTATAGGCCATGGAAATCGCAATGCATATTTTTATTATGTTAACTGTTAAAAACATTTAATGTGGCAGTGCATGTACACTTTCCACATATTATCTGAACGGAAAACGAAAGTTGTCACGGTGTTCACTGTCATTATTTACATATACTAATGATATTTTTTCCTTTTTTATTTTGTATTTGTTTCCAGCATGATTATTAATATTGCACTGCTTCTGTACCACTCAATTATACGATAATACTAAAACACTCTTAAGAAAATGTTACTTTCCAAAAACTAAATTGCCTACTTATTCCACTTTTATGTTGTCACGGTGCGTTATGCACACTGGCCCTATCATTTCAAATACCTGGATTATAGTGCTGCATTTGTTTGGTTACAGAATATTACCTCTCAAATGGAAAAGTTGAATACAAAGGTTCTTAAGGCTGAAAAAAACATTAGCATGAGCAGTATGTATGAGTAGTCTTCCCCCCCCCCTTTTCCCCCAGTTTTGAATGTACAAATATACAATGCAGTCCATAGATATTTGGACAGTGACACAATATTTGTCGTTTTGGCTCTGTATTCGAGCACATTGGATAGTAAATTGAATTTTTAAATGAGGTGCTGGAATTACAGCCTTTTTTATACACAGTTTCCACATTTTAGGGGATCAAAAATAATTGGACAAACTAACAGTATTTAGGACTTGGTTGCAATTCCTTTGCATGTAATACACAAAGCCTGTGGCCCATAGGCATCACCAAATTCTTTGTATCTTTCCTGGTGATGTTTTGCCAGGCCTGTACTGGAGGTTTTTGTAGGTATCGTCAGCTCCTGTTTTTTCATTGGATTCAGGTCAGCTGATTCACTTGGTCAGTCTAGAATATTCCACTTTTGAAAAACTCATTGGTTGCTGTAGCACTGTGTTTGGAGTCATTATCCTGCTGCAAGGTGAAGCACCGTCCATTGAGCTTTGAGGCATTTTGTTGGATCTGAGCAGATAAGATGTTTCTGTACAAATCAGAATTCATCCTGCTGCTTCTATCAGTAGTCACAACATCAATAACGAAAAGTGAGTCAGTTCCAGTGGCAGTCCCAAACCAAACACTACCTCCATGTTTCACAGATGACATGGTATTGTTTTGATCATGAACAGTTCCATTCTTTCTCCACAGCTTCCTCTTTCCATGACTTTGGCACATGCTAATAGTTATCTAATCTGCACTGATGTACTTTTGTAACAAACTTTAAAATGGCAGTTCTGTTCTTGAGGCTTACCAATGGTAAGTATATACTGGTGTAGTGTTCTCTTTATGGTCTTCGCTGATGCATCCATGCCTACATCCAGGAAAGTATTCTTCGGTCATCCACTGTAGTGCACTTTGGTAGTCTACCAGGTTGTTTTCTATAAGCTCAGCAGTGCATTCTTGCTTCCTAGCAATGTATCAAATGTTTTTTTTGATGCACCCAATGTTTTGGCTCTGTCTCTGATTTTTTCAGCTTTTCAGCTTGATTGCCTGTTCTACTCTTTTGGCACTTCTTTGGTCCTCATGTTGAGAGGCAACAGCAACAGACTCCAAATGCAAATTCCACGCCTTAAATCAATTCTAAGCCTTTTGTTAGTTGTTTTTGTGCATGAACTAATGATGCAATGACAGACAACTGTCCAACAAACAACTGAACAGCCAATTTTCCAATTAGTTTTAGTTGCCTTAAGTGGGGTGCCTATGTATGAAAAGGACTGTTATTCCTACTGGGTTCACCGAATACGGATGTAAGTACCCTCAAATTAAGCTGACAGTCTGCACTTTAACCTCATATTCATTGTTTCTTTTCCAATTTCAATGTCCTGGAGTACAGAGCTAATGATTGCGGTTGATTCTGCGTTAAATCAATATAAAAATAAACAGTAGCAAGGATGTTTTAGATGTTCTTATTACAAAATATATTGTCCATAATTACATTTGCCATAAGCCAGTGGCTATTTTACAGCCCACAGTCCACACAGTACTGACTGAATGAGTGCTCTTACTAAGTCATCACGCAGAAGATCTCCTACTGAAGAATACTGTCAGCCTGTGGATGCCTGGTGTGCAATTGGGAGGAACGGGCACTCTGTAGCGTCACTGAGGAAACTTGTGTTGACAGGAAACTCTTTTTTTTGTTGCGTTTCAAAAGCACTCAAATCATTACAGGAGTGCAACTTTCTAAATTGCATTTGCTGTTGCAGCAGTCGTGAGGTGCTATGCTGAGTCCCAACGTCAGTTCCATCAAAGCATCAATCTGTTCCATTTGCGTGATAATGCTGTCCTCGTTTAATTGCGGACCTGGTGAAATTTGTTCTTCTGACATTATATAATGATGTTTAATGATACAGTATGGTTGTTTGCGATTGCTTATGCCGGAAACGAAATGCATTAGGTGTCTCTCCTCTGTAATTTGCATCGAGGAAGCGGGGAGAGGACTGACAAAGCTAAACTAAGATTCCCTACAGGCTAAAGACTGATCCAACCTGCCATAATCTTAGCCTTTGTTGTACGTATAGTCATTCAAATGTTCCCCTAAACATGCACGTTCCCAATTTCGCTGAACGGCAGTGCTGTACATCACAGGGCTGACGCAGATTGCCGGCGCTGTAATCATCTACCGGAATTCAGACTTCAGGGAAAAGCCAGAGGCATTCAGCATGAGCCGGGAGCCAGGGCTGGTGATGTTATTCACCTCGACATTTGGTGCGAATATGATGTGAAAAGAATGCACGGTTTTTTTTTCAGACCAGGAGCCCAAACTAATCACGGCAAAAAGAATGACGGTTTCTTCCCCCACCCCCATGGAGAAGGGAAGGTGGCGGGGGTGGCGACGGGCACGGCTGTTATCTGTTTCAAACAGCGTGCATTCTTTACAGGGGAAATTTCTAAGAGGCAGGCAGACGTTGTGCGTGGGGGTTTTTCCTCGCAAAAAAACGTTTTGTGCGTGCCACACCTTCCCCTCATTTGCCTTGTGGAATGGTTTCTATGGATTAGCAGCAATGCCTCACGGAGTCATTTAGCAGAATCCTGCTTTCTGAGCTCTAACAAAATATGACAGAGGCAAGCCAGAGGTGGGTCAGGAACAGACGCTTGAGATACAATTAAGCAAATTTTCAAGGGAAGATGGGTTTTTGGCCGACAGAGTCAAATAGGATGTACAACAATGGTGTGAGACTGAAATGCCTGCCAGCCCTCAGCATGGTCTCTGTGGCCTTCCTTTCACTGAGGTTAAAACTGGAGCGAGACTACTAATGACATGGATTGAGCGACATGTCTATCCCACTCATTTTGGGTACTATAGCTTTTCCCTGCCGAATCTAATTTCATGATTATCAGTTATTTTTTTAGTTCATAAACCATTAACCTGTGCCATGTTCCTGTGATTTCATTTAATTGAAAGGAACCATTTCTAAGGATGAACTTTGCCCCAAAAGCATACAATGTTCTTCCCCTGCGCATGGAAAGAGGCACTGAAGAACATTTCACATTATTAATATGACCCTTAATGTATTCATTGTCCGTGACTTTCATTTTAAAAGTTTGAGTGGGAGTTCTCAGCAGAAAATAATTATCAATAAATGTATTTTATCCACAGTCAACAGCTACCAATGGTTAAAATGCTCCAGCTGAAATTACATTAGCATAACTCCAGACCAGCCATTTTGTGTTTCTGCACAGCCTCCACATTATACAGTAAAAACAATATACCAACCATCAACCATCTGTTTAATAAGTACATTTTAATTACCTCCATAGTGCCTCATTAAGCCATTACTTTTATTAGCTAATTAGTTTTATTTAATCAATGTATTACTCCCCTGTGTGTCTGTCTGTCGTCTCAACAGTGAAGTTGATAATAGAAAAAAATAGATGATGGATTGATCTGGGTGACAGTTCATACAATTACCACCTGCTTTGTAAAGCAGGGAAGAAATAATTCAATTTTTGAATAAGGGTGGTAGACGTACAGCGAGTTCCATAATGTTTGGGACAAAGACATATTTTTTCTTCATTTGGCTCTGGACTGCACAATATTTGTAATCAAACACTTTACATGTGGTTAAAGTTCACATTCTCAGCTTTTATTTAAGGGTATTTTCCTACACCTTTGTTTCACTGTGAAATGAAAGCACTTTGTATGCCTAGCCCCCCATTTCAGGGCACCATAATGTTAACAACATATTAATGTTATGCAGATGCGAGTGGGCATGTTTAGTACATTGTTGCATATCCTCAGCATGCAATGTCTGCTTGAATTCTGTAACCCGAAGACATTGCCAGGTGCTGAGTATCTCCTCTGGTGTTGCTCTGCCAAGCCTGTACTGCAACCATCTTCAGCCTGTTATTGGGTCTAGTTGCTTTAGGTTTTCCCTTCAGCATATGAAACGTTCTATTGGATTCAGATCAGGTGAATGATTAAGTCATTCAAGAATATTACAGCTTTTGGCTTTGAAAAACTTTGTTGCTTTAGCAGCAGGCTCGGGATCATTGTCTTGTTGTAGGATGAAGCGCCATCCAATAGATTTGGGGGCATTTGCTTGGTTTGCACCTTACATTGTAGCCTCTGTAGTTCTGTTTGTGAAGTCTTCTGTGGACAGTAGTCACTGACACATCCACGCATGCCTCCTGAAGACTGTTTTTAATCTTTCACTCAGGTGTTTTGGGGTTTTTCTTCATTATGGTGAGAATTCTTTGGTCATTAGTGGTATAGGTCTTCCTTGGCCTACTATCACTGTGCTCACCAGTGCTCTCTTCTTAATGATATTCTAAAAAGTTGATTATGCAAGCCGAAGGTATAGCCTATGCTCCTGACTCTTTTTATTCTTATTTCTCAACCTCATAAGGGCTTCTTTGAGTTTCACTGGGCCAGCCCTGGTCCTCATGTTGACAAATGTAACAAACAGACTGCAAAAGCAATCAAAAAGCCAAGAAGTAAGACTAGACACAGAAAGCTCTCTTATACCTGCACTAAGAAATAAAGTGAAAACACTTGACTAATCAGAAACACCTGTGAAGCCATTTGTCCCAAATATTATGGAGCCCTGAAATGGGGGTGGGGGTAGTCGGCTATGTATAAAACATTCTGTAATTTCTACATGGTGAAACCAAAACGTATAACATTTCCCTGTAATAAAAGCGGCAAATGTGCACTTAACTACATGAACTGTTTGATTACAAATCTAAAATTGTGGAGTACTGAGCCAAATCCCAAAAAAATATGCCTTTGTTCCAAATATTATGTTTTTATAATGTGATTCTTCCTGCAGGACGTGACTGCACTCGTGCTGAATCAGCCAACTTCACCACTGAATACCCATGAACACTACCAATAATAATAACAAAAAACATTTTCAAAATGTTTCTAGAAATTTGAACATCAGCCCATGCCTATAACTGTCATCAGGTTTAAAGAGCAAGATTCTGAGTTTTGCATTGCTACAGAAAGGGACATTGTACAATTTATTACTCTGGGAACTCCTTAGATTCGTGCTAGCTAAGGCCATGAATTTATATGTACTCCTATGCATTTTGGTATGCACATTTATGTGAGATAAACTGTGCCACATTTGTACTGTATATGCAAGAAAAGAGAACAATATAAAAAATGCACAATTTTGGTGGCCAGAGCAAAGGAAGTCAGGAAGCTTGTGTGAAAAAATAAAAAGACCCGTTATGAGTGTATGCCTTGTTTGTAGCATCAATCTTACCTTTTGGGGCTAATGTTGGTCAAATGCATATCTGAACAAACATACCTACTTGATGGATGTTAATGACAACCAACTCCACCCACCCATAGACAGTAAGCCAGTAATGTCAGGGGAGGGATTTGGTAGAGGTCTTGTAATTAAACACGCTGAAGTGAATGAAACACATTTAATTTATTTCCAGTTTTTATCTCATTTCACAATTTCCTGACTTAAAATAATCAATCATTTTTGTAGCCTCATTCAATTTTTATTTTCACTCTGCAGTCCACTGGCTGATACAGGTGGACTGCAGCTATTTAAATGACCATGGAAATCACTCTGATAAAATCTGGGTAAACCAAATTGTATGTAACTGTGTATGACTCTTCTTTTGCTAGACACACCACATGGGTGGACTTCTGGTAACATTTTAAACATATCCTGTCACTGGTGAGGCCAGGAGGGGTCAAGGGAGGAGCACTGCCAGTCGTTCCTCTTCCCTCCCTCAACCAGGGAACCTTACAGGACCGAGGAGAGCAGTGGCCACACACACTGTAGACATGATCACTTGCGGCTGTTCAGCACCCAGCTGAGTTGTTGGCCATTGGCTTCATTAAGCCCTTCATAAAGGCACAGCTTGCCATGGCTGGGAGAACTATTCTCTTAATAGAGAGGACTGCAGTGTGGGGTGTTTAGAGTTTGTGTAGTTTGGATTCATTTTCTTTTTTTTGACAACCCCATGAAAGGTGAAACCACAGGCGGTTGTTTTTTTTAAACTTATACTCTCTGACTAACACTATAGCCACATCCACCACCGTGACACACACCCATTGGATAATTTTTGACCAAGATGACAAATAGTGTACAAGTTCATGTTCAGAGAAAAGAGCTGTGAAACAGCGAACTGTGTCAGAACAATTTCAGAATCGCTATATAATAGAGTCCAAACAACTCATGACACATGCTATAGCTCTTTATCTGTAAGATCTGTACTGAATCAAAGGCAGAAGAACACAGACATACCCTGAAGGTGAGAGTGCAGCAGGACACACTTCACAACTGCTGTGATGATGAAAGGAACTTTATTTTGCAACTAGGGGGCCCTAGATGCAGTGATTTGTCAATTGCATCTCCAATGGCCAGTGCCAGAGGAATAGCAGTGGGACACAGATGCACTGGGAAATTTGTATTTTCTGGTGTATTTCCAATTTTTACAAATTCTAAACTGATAATCTTCAATTAACAAAATCTTTTGACTGGGGGGAGGAGGGTGGTGATAGTCAGATTCAGATATTCTAGCCGTAAGTTACCTCAATTAATTAATGGCATTAATTATACCATTAATGGCATTTCGACTAGAAATCAATGCACTGGTGAATTTCATAGTGTATTGAATTCCGATGCTAGTTGCATCATTCAGCTTGGAAATTTATTGATTTCGTCAGATTAGTTTCCATTTGGTGTTCTACTTGTCCATCATCTCTATGTTTGCATGAATAATATTCATGGTGATTATAAAGAGCAAAGGGGCATATTTAGTCCAGTGTTTGTAAGCAGCACTCTGCCGTATAATCACTCAGAGTTATTAAATGCATGCGCTCAAAGATATTTCTCAATACCAAGCCCATTTCAGATGATTTATCTGCAAGGGAGGTAAACAATTTAATTGTAGTTTTTGTTGATCTAGCAAAATTGCTTCTGCAAGAGTAAAAAAATGCTACTGGAGTAATATCCGTTAAAAAAATAATGTGCAGCTTACGGTTTTTTTCATCATTATGGCTTTTATTACTCTTGGTCCATACTATACTAACAATAATTCATTTCAAGGAACTCATTCAGCACAGTCTTTTTTTATTATTGTAACAGACATGCACTGTTGTGCTATTCTTCCCTTCTGAATCACACAGTAATAGTTTATGGCTGAGCTGGAACAGTCTGACCTGATCCAAGAGGGAGAGGTTTGAGTGAACTGTACCAATGGTTATTTTAAATGTCTTATGTCATTTTTGTGCACAGTAACTACTTAAATGCAAAGAGACAATTTTTTGGCCATGCATTTACAGGAAATGCTTATATACAATTCTGTATTATGTCAGTTTTTTTTTGGGGGGGGGGGTATGATTGATCAATGGTTTTTCGAATAGCTGAACATGGGATTTACATGTCAGCCAAAGTTAAGGCTGACAGTTAATCGTATCGACGATTCAATGCAATAGTCAAGGTGCATGGATTGTCAAAGTGTTGAATAATTACTGTACATTCGTGGACAGTTATGTTACATGTCCATAAATAGGAGGAGTGGTGGTTAGTCCAGATATATGGGTCTATAAATTAACCAAAAACAACCGGTGTAGACAGGAAAACCTTGAAGACCAATGTATTTATGAAATAAGCCATTTATAAATTATAGGCCTATTAGTACATAAATTATTAAAACTTTGTTCAGCTGACCTATTCCAAATTAGTTCAATTGCTTTGAATATGTATTAATTAATGCACAGTACGCTTGGATCGGCTCATTCTTTAAAAAAGTAATTTTGCATTATTGCTTCATTCAGAAAGAGGAGAAAGCAGAGAGACTAACAAACAGAGAAGGGATGATAGGTCAGAAGGTGCCATGGCAGGAACTGAAGCACTGCCTGTATGGGGGAATTCACATATGACTTGAGAGTCTGGCACCCTACAAACTGCGCCATACTGTACGTCTCATCCAAAATTTTCTGGCCAGTTGTTCAAAAATAAATAATTACTGTATTCTTGGAAGTAAGACAAATACAGTGTGGTCTGTAAGTATTTAGACAGTGACACAATGTTTGTTGTTCTGGCTCTACTCCAGCACGCTGCAGTTTAAATGAAACAATTAATACAAGGTAAAGTGCCAACTGTCAGCTTTAATTTGAAGGTATTTACATTCATATTGGGTGATCCATTAGGAATTACAGCCCTTTTTATACGTAATCCTCCCATTTTAGGGGACCATAAGTAATTAGACAGTTGGCTGCTCAACTGTATGTGGGCCAATCAGCTAACAATTGATTCTAGGTGTGGCATTTACATGTCTGTCACTGTTGCCCCATAACATGAGGAATAAGAAGTGTCAATGGCAGTAAAGCAGACCACCATGAAAAATCTGAATAAATCTGTTAGGGACATATCCAAAATAAACTGATACATTGTCAAGAAGCAAGAATGGACTGGTGAGCTCAGCAATAGCAAACAATCTGTATACTGCTGCCAAAATGATAATTCACACTAGATGCTGGCAACACTTTACACCCACTATCAAAAAACCTCCATTAACTTAACATGAAGGCGTGTATCAATTACAAAATTATTTTGCTCACCTACAAAGCTCTCAATGACCTGGCCCTCCCTACCTCACTCATCTGTGAACCGTGTACACTTCCCATCACACTCTCTGCTCCTCTAATACTAGCACTTTAGTATCCATCCCCAAGATCCATCTCTGAAAGTTTGGTGACAGAGCTTTCTCTGTGGCTGCTCCCTCTTGGTGGAACACTCTTCCAATAAACATCAGGGAAGCAGAGAGTGTTGACATTTTTACATCTCTACTCAAGACCCACCTATTCAGTATATGTTACCCTTAGCTCCACTATTGCCTTGAATCTTATGTTTGTTTGTTTGTGTTTATACTTTTTTCTCTTCTGTATCTGACTGCCTCCTGTACTTACTAGTTTTTAAATTTATTTATTTATTTTAAAAATCTCTTTAGCTTTGTCAAGGGACCTGGAGCTCTGGAAAGGTGCTATGTAAATAAAATGTATTATTATTAGTATTTGTATTAATATTATTATGAATCGTAAGCATAGACCATGGAAGACAACTGTAGGGGATAACAGAAGAATACTTTTTGTTAAGAAAACCCCATTTTCTACTTTTGAAAAGATCAAGAACCCTCTCAAAGAAACAAAGATTTGTCAAAGACTACCATAAAAAGAAGCACCAATGTAACCTCAGTGGGTTCACAGTAAGATGCAAACCACTAGTAAGCCTCAAGAACATGGCCAGAGTTTGCTAAAAAGTACATACAAAACTGTAGAGTCTTGTGGACTGCTCATGATCCATAGCACACCCCCTGCCTTATCTGTGAAATGGGGTGGAGGTAGCGTTATGGCTTGGGCATGTATGGCTGCTACTATACTATGGTTGGGTATGAGCACTTCTCTTCATTGATGATGTGACCGGTGATGGCAACAGCAAAATGAATTTTGTGGTGTGCATAAACACCTTATCTGCTCAGATCCAACCAAATGGCTCAACACTCATTATACAGCGCTTCACCGTGTAGCAGAACAATGACCCCGAACACTGCTAACAATGAGTTTTTCAGGGCCAAAAAGTCATCCAATGCAAAGAATTTGCAACCAATTACAAAATATGATTACTTTCTTTAGGATTATGTAAATTTGTTTATAGTCCCTTAAAATGGGAGGACTACATACAGTATAAGGAGGATGCAATTCCTAAATGGAACTCAGTTGCCTGACCTGAATCCAATTGAACATGCATTTCACTTGAAGAAGACTAAAGGCAAAAATCCCACGGGAAAAAAAAATAAAATAAAATGTAGCAGAAGATGGCTGCAGTTCAGGCCTGGCAGGGCATCACCAGGGAAGATACCCAACATCTGGTGATGTTTATGGGTCACAGACTTCAGGCAGTCATCCAATGCAAAGGATTTTCCAAGTGCAAAATATGATGACTTTATTTAAGGTTATGTTAATTTGTCCAAATACTTATGTTGCCCTAACATGGGGGGCGGGGGCGAAATATAAAAATGGCTGTAATCCGTACAATATGGATGTAAATTTCTCAAATTAGAGCTGACAGTCTGCACTTTAACCTCACATTTGTTGTTTCATTTCAAATCCAATGTACTGGAGTACAGAGCCAAAACAAAACATAAAAAAGTTTCACTGTACAATTATTTATGAACCACATTGCATATCAAATCAGTGAAATCAGCATATGAAAACTTTCTTTTTGAATATACATTTTTAGATTGATGTTATATATATATATATATATATATAACAACTTCTTCATATAATAGTTTTAACACCTTCCTCTTTTTCCCTGTCAGTGTGAGAAACCTTACAGATTCCCCGGTAAGGTTCATGCTGACACCAACGCCCCAAAGATGTGTTGAGGTACAAATAACTCCTCTCAACCTCCATTACACTTATGCAGCCATGACAATTTGAAAGAGCCTAATAATAATTTTTCCATAGTTTTGTAATGGAAAAACATTGTACCATTCATGTCTAGTGCTTAGTTATTTGACTGATCTAACTATATGTTGGTGCTAATGTCAAGAAATTGATCATTGTTTGATGCCTTGATAATTTGATAATTGTTTGATTCCTTTCAGAAGCCAGTCCCCCTCTGTCTTTGTTTCATTTTCAATTACTTCCCTATCAAATAGCAACACTCAAAGGACCAACATATCTCTCCCTCATAATAATGGCTGGTGCACAATTTGGGGGTGCTAATACAGAGGTTACACGAGGACCCATTATTGGCTTCAACCTATAGTACGTCTGCCTTGTGGGATGTTTCCGTGTTTCATCCTTCAGTTTCTACACCACAGCGGAAACGCACCTGAGGGTTTGAATACTCAATGCGAGGACATGAAAAACAGCAGGCAGGGAGGCTTCAGGAGGCAGGACTCTAGGTAATCGCTTCATTAGGAGCAGGCTAATTGCCTGTAACTGATGACGGGTTACACTCATCTCTCTCCTACCTGTATGTTTTGTGTGGCATGCTGATTACCTTGGGGGGGATTGGGGTAGAAGGGCTGTTGGTTCTTCTCTTACATAAGCTGAGACAGTGGGAATCAATGCCAAACAAGCGAGATTGGGAGGAGAGTTGGGAGGACATAGG
This sequence comes from Anguilla rostrata, assembly GCF_018555375.3. Lineage (NCBI taxonomy): Eukaryota > Metazoa > Chordata > Actinopteri > Anguilliformes > Anguillidae > Anguilla > Anguilla rostrata. The sequence continues at coordinate 13,465,542 of NC_057938.1, forward strand.
GGATGGGTCTGTCTGAAAGAGAAGGATGGCGAGGGAACAAAAGCATAGTGCAAGAAAATCTCAGCTGGCAGCATGAGGGTTTAACTGATGCTGGAAGTAGCAAGGCAGTGTAAAAGAGAGATCACATCTGGGGCCGGTTGCACCAGCTAGATCTGACATCGAAAGTGCGCGAGGTCAGACATAAAAAAATATACCTGTTGCACCAACGGGACGCAGCGCTACACCTGGGTGTAAATTCTACGCCTCCTTCGGGGTAGGCATACTGTAAGTGAAACATTCGAACTATTCTCCTAGGTAACGCTCTTTCCAAAATGAAAAACAACAACCTCTGTATATGGCACGTCTGGTTTATAGATTGCCCAACCAGCGTGCTTTCAGACGCGAGAAAATATTACGAGAACGATCAAACCCTCTCCATATATATACGGGGATTGTGAGTTGATTGAACGCTTCTGTTTCGGCAGGGTTGAGCTGTTCGAGTTAATGCACGAGCTCACACCTCCATCAGAGCACGTCTCTGGTCAGAACGGCGCACTGTCTCCGGCATTGCAGTTGCAGATATGCATGTGTGCATGTGGTTTCTGTGCAATCTATGGCTGTCACTGTAAACCTATGGCCTGGTTAATGAGGACTGTTTCTAAATGTAGCCTGCCATGACTGCACTGCTGACAGAGCTGTTTGTGGGGTGTACTGATACAACAAACAGTATGCATTCACATGTGAATTTTATGGTGCGTATGGTCTTGAATATTGACCAGTATATGTTTCTGTGATGCATATTTTATAGTAAGTCTACATCCAATAAATATTATCTCCTTTCAAATACATTTATCCACATCTTTCTTGATACCAAATTTTGGCATGTCACAAATTTTAAATAATTCTTTAGAGATGTCAATTCAGTGGATATTCACTGACATGCCCCACTGAACTAAAGGCCTTTCACATGAGTGCAATCAGATGGGACTGTGGGCCTTGCTGTGGTCATTGTGTAACAGGGATGATGGCCAAAATGTGTCCCACAAGGCACTTCTTTTCATGTCAGCACGGAGGCCGTGACTAAGATTGATGCTGCCTTCTAGTCTGAATGCTAAAACAGTTGACTAAACTGAAGCATCTCACATCATTCAAGCCTTTGAGCATTACATGTAAACATCAAGGGCAAAAAAGATGCAGTCACAGATTTTCCTTTAGAAAAGGAGAATACGTATAAGAATAAATATCACAGACATCCATTTACTGATTTAAACTGATTTTAAAAAATGATTTAAAATGAATAGGGGGCTTTGCCCGGCTTTTCAGGATTAATTTCTTTCAAGAAGGCAACCCTGCCAAATAGCAACTTTTTTGTATAAATTCTATTGAATTTATGAGTCATCCCAAAAACGAAGCAGCCCTAGGCACATTGGCACACACTCACATGATGAATGTGTAAGCGTGTATGTATCACATCTCCAAAAACTATTATAATGAGATATTCCTCAAAAATGTGGAAGAATCTGCATGACTAAAACATACTGGAAATACTATTTTTACATTTGCATCCCCCTCCCCAGTTTGTCACTATCCTTTTCACCAATACTAGGTCCAATGAGACTTGGATTCTACAAGTCAATACCCAAGAATTGAGCATGCTCAACTGAGTCACTGTGTACCTCTTTCGTGTATTTAGTTTTCTGAATCTGCCAAGTTGTGCTACATTGCATATTGCATGCTCTCACTTTTAAGCCAGAGTAGCAGGTAAAAGCATCCACTTTGGATACAATGTGCTCTTAAAGGCTTCTAGGCTAGCTGCAGAGGTTTAATGAGACTATCTCCTCAAATGGTGATTTGAGTATGCTTTGTGTGCCCTTTCTTCTTAGTACTCTGCCAGAATAACAAATGGCCATGTGCTATATGCTTCGATGAGGGTAAGTAACACACTCAAATTCTGTACCCTGTCTTTAGGGAGAGCCAGCTTAATCCATTAGAAAAACACAAGCAAGCACAGTTCTATATAGAAGCACAGTGCTGTAGTGAGGTTTGGTCAGGGTTATTCCGAACAATGGAGTTCAACAACCAATCAGAATTATGTGTGTTTGTAGAGCCCAACTTAGTGAAATAACATAGACATGACAATGGCTTCGAAATAATATTTATTGGCTATGATAATGAATATGTGAATAGGCTAATGGAAATCAATAATTTGCATAAATATGAGGAATAATATAATAAGATTCTTAATCAGAGGAAATGATAATTCTGCGACGGCTACACATAGAGGTTAACAGTACTATCATTTAACAAAGATTAATTCCTGTCATAGGTTAGTAACATGCTACTCTATATTATGTGATTAGTTTGTTTAATCACCCTCATAAAATGAAGTTTTAACAATGTAGAACAACAAGGTCAGGGAATTTGAATTTCCAGACCAACATACGTATAGCAAAACAAACACAACAACAAAGCAGTAAAATGACCTCATCAGGTATTACAAGTTTTACGCTATCCTGTGGTTTGATGTCAGTGTTAAATAAAATGCGTTTCAGTACTCAAGGGCAATGAAAGGGGAGGCCAGTCCTTAATTCTGTTAGGTGATGCATCATCTTGTCAGCCGGTCCAAGGTCCATGGCAAATGCGCAGAGACTCTTGATAAACTTCTTCTTTGAAGCTGGGGTTGCGACAGGTTCCGGTCAAGACGACCTGGGATGTGCACACATCTTCTACTCAGGTCCAGGCTCGAGGGAGGTATGGAGGAAAAGTATGTAGATCATTGTTCCTCAAAACAACTGTCGATGGGAAATAAACCAGAAATACTTCTGGGAGAAATAAAAGATGACAAGTGAAAAATCACATTCCCACTCCAACCCAGCAACAATCAAGCACCTGGCTGCACTACAGTCTCTCACATTTGTATTAATTCAATCTGCAATTTCCACCACAGCTAGAATATTTGCATTTTGTTCTGCGCTGTCCATCGTGCTGAATACGGTCTTACAGGGCACCAGAAGATACATACATTTTCCCACATCCAGTAAAGATACACAAGACAATGTTCGGTGTTAAATGAGTTTATATGAGTCCACTATGGCCCTGACCCAAACTCCCTCAAATACTAGGATAAAAAGTATATCCCAGAATGCACTGTAACGAAGTTTCAAGAGCCTAAATGTTTTGTGTCTCTTCTGATGTCACATAGTGGGTGGAGGAGGGAAAACTACTACATTTATGATGTTTTTCATATCCCATATCATTTCCAGAGTGCACATAAACTTAATGTACCATGAAATTGTATATGATTTTTTATTTTTTATTTTTTTGGTTAACATGATTGATTCATTTTGCATCTCATTTCTTTAACGTCACCTTGGAAAAGCAGGGAATTGCCCCAGAGCCCTACAGATAAATTCTGTTTACTCAGCCCCTTTGAATTATTTATTTATTTTTTGTTCATTTTTTAAAAAGTTCACCAAGGTTGTCATCGGTGAGTCCGACAGATCAGAGTGAAGAAGACGGAATACAAAATAAAAACATTTGGAAGTCTCTATACTGAAGCCACGCAGGTTTAATATATTATTCAAGCGTACAATGGCAGTGCCTCAGTTGGAATTTTAACATGCAACCTTTGCTTTCCAAGCTCTCCTCCTTAAGCACAGCATCACACTGCACTGTTACGCCTGTCGACTTCTTCAGAATATCAACAGCTATTCTTCTGTCTTCAACATGATCTCAGCGATTTGTGTCTTCCTGAACACACTGCACAGTGACAGTTACGCCGTATACTACCAGCTCACCAGTGACAGGTGAGTGTCACGCCATAAATTATCCTGGTAGTTTTATAATTACTGAGGCCGCCTCATTACTATGTATTAACAATGTATACCAGCCAAATTAAAGCAGCATTCACATTTCGCACCCTGTAGTCCTAGGCCTACCCTACAATGATTAATGAAAACCAGTGGTCATTTCCTTTTTTCTATTAGAGAGGGAGAGCAAGAGAGAGCAATGGAAGAAAAAATGAGGGAGAGTGCAATAGCACAAAGGGAGAGGGAGAGAGAAAGAGAATCATATATCATGTCATTAAAAGTGTCTTGGTTGGCCAACTTCTCTTAATAATGCAAAATACCTCCATCTGGGTAGATAGCAATGATTGAGAATTCCACTCAGGCCTTCCATTAAAAGTGGCAGGAGTGCTGTAAACACCGTCAATTCATTTGGCCAAAGGGGCTAGTAAACTTTGTCTAAACATCTGCTCGCAACGATTTCGGACTGGGATGAGGGATGCTTCATCTCATCGCCGCAGTCGCTGTCAGAGGCGCTTGTCAAAATGGCCGGAGCATCTTTCTAACATTGTGACCCCGCGGCGCATTCCTGTGTCCTCGTTAGCCGCAGGACAGATCCAGCGCCAACGAGGTGGTTATGAATGCTTCTGAAAGGTAGCGTACGCGCCAGAGTCTTTAATGTATGGCTTTCAGATGCTGGTCTTGGCCACAAACTCTTCTGTCTTGCTTCAGACACTCGTAGTAATGCGGTTTTTTTGTTCGTCGGCTGCCCTCAGCGATTCTCTTCAGACGCTTTCTTTTGCATAATGAGCCGTTATGTTTCGAGATGAGTCAGACCAGTCTTTTCAGACGCCAGTAAATGTGCCTATATTTAAATGAACAATGGGACCACTCAGTCAACCTCAGCTACTGCACAGTGGACTATGAGTTATATAAAGCACCCATACATTACTCAGCTATACATCACTAGCTAAAACAGCAATGAGTAAATTACTTCTGGTGTAAATATAACAGTATTCATTTGACATTTCAGTTGATAATTACATTAATTTAAATACACATTTACCATTTTTCTCAACTAAATGTACTTGTTCCATCTGCCATGCAATATTAAACTTTTTCTTAACTTTGAGCTCATCATCATTCTCAAGAGTGAAGGTGAAATGTAGATTGGAGACGTAAGTCAAACATGAAAGACTTCTATTCAGACCCAAAATTTTGACTCCTTTGTTGCTATGAAAAATTTCTGCATTTTACAGAGCACCTATTGTATTCATTTACATGGTAGTTGAAAAGCTGTTGACATTTGAAACCATTAGCCACCTTCATTAACATGCAAATGTAATTAATTCTAAGCATTAAGTTGATTGTAAATGTTTTATAAAGTTCAAAGTTTGGTTCGTAGTGACAATGCAGTACCTAATTGTGGTTAGTGGAATGATTGAGAGCTTAAAAGGGGGAACATTTGAGTCGAGGATAGGAGATTATCCTTTAATGTAAAGGCTTGACATGCAATTTCCTATGAGCCTTATAATACCTGACAGTGACAGCTGCCATTGGCAGGTCAAGGTGACGGGTGGCACCTGCCATTTGACAGGTGGCTGTTAGCACCTTCTCCTGCAGTCTTTTCCTGAACTCCAGATAATTACTGAATTCAAGAGAGCCTGGAGGTTGAAAAAAAAGGAGAAAACAGGATTTTTAGATTTATTTTTACGCATTATTATTATTATTATTATTATTATTATTATTATTATTATTATTATTATTTTAATTACTACTGCTTTTAATGTGTGACTAATACTGTGACTAATGCTGTTGCCTCACAGCAGGAAGTTCCTGAGTTTACATGTTGCCCCCATTTCCTTGTGGGTTTTCTCCGGGAACTCCAGTTTCCTCCCACAGTCCAGACATGCATGATTAGGTTAATTGGATGGGTCAAAATTTCCCTTTGGGTATGAATGTGTGAGAGAACGGTGTGTATGCATATTATTATTATTATTATTATTATAGGCTGAGCACTAATTAATAGGTTCAGCATAGAGCACCTCTACCACAGTGAATCATATCAGAATAGGACTTCCATTTTAAGCAATGCATTGTGGGTTATAAAAACAGGAGCAATGCCGAAGCCCGGTCCTGGCAGAGAGAGGCTCATTTAGCACCCTGCCTCTTCTGTGGGGTCAAACGGTCACAAAACGGCTGTTTTCCCCCATCTTTGGCCGAGACTTTGTGGAACTGAGCGCTGCCGAGATAAAGCTACGAGACAAGATAACAGAGATTAAACACCTCTGGTGCTCGCAGAAAGCGTCATAAATCATCTTTATTCCTCGCAGTGCCATGTCCAAAAAGAATTTGGAGAGCATTCCGAGTCCCTGAATGCATTATACGCTGTCTCCCCCCCCCCCCAAGGGGCAAACAGACCCCAGACACAGAACCAGGACCGTAAGCCAGATGGGATAAAAGCCACCGTATTTCCATCCCGGGACAATCAGATAATGAATCTCTTTTCTAAAGAAGTCTAAAGGTAATTAAGACTTGTGCTGCCACCAGGACACAGACACAGTGATTTATTAAATATCTGAGGGACACAGCACTCTAACAATTGCAGGTAATATATTTCTTTTTTTACGAGTTTTATTGCTAGCGAATGTGTTGTGGGATTCCGTAAATAACTAGACAATTATAATTACATAATCTTCAAGAATAATCATAGTTCTGCACAGCTAATATCATTCAGAATGAAAGGTGTTCACATATATGCAGATTGTTTCTTGCAAATTAACCACTTGTTTAGAATCAATTAAGCAAACACAGATCTTGGTTTGTTGGAACTGTTATTCTTAGTGTAATATTACTCATAACCTTTTTCCACTTAACTTTTTTATTTATAAATACAAACCTGTGGTATTAATGTCTGTGATTACTCCGTTAAATGATCTAAAATTCTGTTTAATAATTAATTTTAATAGATTAGCTAATCTGTGAATAATTAATGAGCTAATACATAATGCATGCTGCGGTTAATTAATCTATGTAATTAATTCATTTCCTGCCTGTACAATAATTTTCTTACATTGTTACTTTATCTTGCTATTGAGAACATTCATGCATTTGTATTGGGCTCAAAGCTGAGCTAATCTAAAATATTAGCATTGTATTATTATGATTGCACAAAAATAAACTGGCTGCAGAATAGTACCAAAGACAGAAAAGGAACAATCACTTGTTGCCAACTGCTGATGAGGAGTAATGACAAATGGTGCCAGCCAGGGGCAAAGGCCATTAATTAGTTCAGCAAGAGAAAGAACAGGATTAATGGTTTCAAAAACTCAATACAAATGGTCCATGTACAGTATGGTGTCTCACAGAGATCTAGTGCCTGTGAATTTTTGCATTAAGACCAGCTCAAAACAATGGACCGAATTGTACAGATTTCTAGTTCCATTTTACCCTCCCACCGTGTATTTGGGATTTCAAACACGGACATGAACGTCGTCACCAATTAAAAGGCATGTGCAAATTCGAGCGGTAATACAGGTTGAGTGCATACTCATCCAAAAACGCATTCTGGGTCACCTGGATGCATGGGACCAAAACAAATAAACCTATTTTAGCACATTTGGCATGCAGGGGAATGGATGTGGACTGAGATTGATGGGCATTTGTGTGCCCTTGCTTACCTTTCTGAGTGGCCTGAAACACACAGGCACACTGTGAAAGAAATGCAGGGTTATACTCTCAATATATTTGTCTGACTATATACCAGTAATAGCAAAGCTCACCTGCCTAATAGCCTCTAACAGAAGGGCTGATCATAATGCATGTGTAAATCATTAGTACACTAAAGCTTACCCCCACAAAAGCTGCTAAGCTGTATTGCAGCACATGATTTATTTATAACTTCAATTCGTTTTTTATTTCTTTTTGGGGTTTTAAAAAAAATCAACTTTAATTAGAAAATAATTTAATATAATATATGAGAAAACCAGACTTCCTGCATAGTGACAGTTGAAGATGCTGTTTCATCATAATCTCTCTCTCTCTCTCTCTCTCTCTCTCTCTCTCAGAAACACACACATATCACAAATGAAAAAATTTATCAGACACAATTGCAATTTTGCATTCATTTTTCTTGTGCAACCTCACAATTTTTGTAGTCGAGATTTTTCTTATTACAGAAAGCTCACAAGTTGCAGCTAAAAAAAAAGAGGATTTTGGAACTTGAATTGTTATTGGCATGCTAGCCTGGTTTGTTCTCTTCTTGTGGATATTCAATTTGTGCGATAAGTAATTGTGTTTCACCTAAAATCAAAGCCACCTGTAGTTGTTTTTGTCTGGGAGGGGAAAGAAGACCAAATAAAAGAGAAATAGAATGCTAGGTAGCACACAACACACTGAATGGATGCATTTTAATCACACATGGGGAAACAAACACAACAGGGCCGAAATGTTTCTGAAACAAGTATTTATCTTTCCAAACTCGTTTTCACAAGGCACCTGCATCCTCGAGTATAGGCAGAGCAGAGGTGTGGTTCTAAAATGAATTTCTTGCTTAATGGAAACGAGATTTAAAGATACCTGTTTTGGATGCAGGTCTTTCAGTCGCTCTCAAATTGACTTTGTCCCCAAGGCACAATGAGAAGTTCCCCGCTGTCTCTTGTGTCGACCACTGCATGGTCGAGTCTGAACTCTTGTCCATTGTGTCACTTGGATGAAGAATCCAATCATCAGCTGGCCTGTTGTCATGTGACCACCACAATCCATCATGCCTGATCCACCGAAGGATGCCTCAGGGACTCTACACACACACACACACACACACACACACACATATATACAGTATATATAATTTTATTTTATCTATTCATATTTTTGTGATCCCAGAACGGGATTTGGGGTGCAGCCCACCAGGGGGCAGCATCGGCCCTGCAGATGGGTATGGCCACAGCTGTGGTTCACTGCAATCACATCAGCTGCGACCCATTACCTAATTATGGGCTCTATAAGAGGCCTAGCTTCCAGGCCTAGAACAGGAGTGTTTGGAGGGTGTTTGGGAGCTAGGTGATGCACAGTGGGGTGGGTTGGTGCCAGCTTTGTGTTTTTGTTATTCCATTTTGTCCTGTCTGTTCACCACGTGAGCAGTGGCCTCTGCAGCCACATACATACATGAATACACACACAGACGAGTGACAAAGGAAAAACCAACATAAATCTTGATTCAAAATCTAGGTCAGTTGGGCCTGCTCAGCATTTTTATAGATGTCACGGGGCATGATAGAATGCTGATTGCTTAATTGTATCATGCAGTACACCTGTATGGAAGCATCTGCATTCGTTACATTTCTCCACTCGTTTATTCAGGTTTTTGCTTTATTTTGTCACCCTTCATACACACACACACACACACACACACCTATGTGTGTGTGTGTGTGTCTTTTATTTATTATTTATTTATTTTTCAACTTTTGCCATTATAACTAACATCATCTCCATGCCTCAGTCTCCTGAGGTAGGCAGGCTTTCAATACAGAACAAAACAACTTGTTTCCACCTTCTGTGCCATCCACTCACTGAACCACAAACATTAACAGATGCGGGAGGGATACCTCATTTGTCGCCTCTCTCTATTGCCTGTGAAGCCCCTGAATTCAGGCAAGTGCAAATTTTTTATTTTGACATAATGAGGAGTAAGTTAACATAAAAAATTTGAAGTCTTTCTCAAAAACAAAATCTATTCATAACTAAGAGGTGTTAATTAAACAAACAATTGTTGATATCAGATGTGAATGTCTATCAGATATGTTGTGGATATCAAAAAAGAGCGACTGAACATTCTAACAGCCTGCCTGTGCCAAGCCCACATTAGACAAACATTAGATTAACAGATGTTCCTATCATCCTCCGTAGTTATATTTTATCTGTAACATCTCCTGGTAATATACAGTTTCTCACAACAATGGCAACTAATGGCAACAGTGAAAATGTTTGAGCGCGGTAAATCATTCACTGAAAATCTCATTCAGAATGATAGATGACATTACATTTATTTATACTATGCCAATGAGGCCAGCATCTCCCGGCAGCACCGCGATCGCCCTGAGTGATGGCGGGGCTGGGAGGTACGGGGGAGCCGGAGTGATTTATGCCCCCCTCCGGCAGGGTGCGATGCGTTGAGACAGAGTTTACGTTTGACCAAAATATGTCTCTTTTTTTTTACGGGACAACAGGTGCTGGATGTGCTCTCTATCTCACTCACTGGGTTCTGGCAACCGGAGCTTCCCTGGCAGAGAGAAATGCGTTTCCCCGCTGCAGAAAAATAAACAGGGATGGGTTCGAGCGAGTGGATTCACAGACGAGCAGTGGACACGGGACGGGGAGCTCTTTTGATGCAGGGCTTATTTGTGCGGCTGGTGCGGCACGGTCGGTGAGCTGCGGCCTGCTCTTTACCTCTGCCGGTGGGGGGTGGGGGGGGGAGGATGGGGGGGGTTGTATTCAGCTCGGCAAGCCAAGATCGATGAGGCACTGAAGCGGCTCGCTGGTCTTCCCAGAGTTACAGCTTTCTCCTCATTCGCCATTTGTGGGTAAATAATGTACGCAAGGACCAGATTGACAATCCAGGATTTATTTATCTGTTTAACTATACTCACCAGCTCATTGAAACAAACCTTAATTGTTAAGAAAGTAGCACTAATGACAATGAATCCCTGGTTCACCTTGTGAATGTAATTGCACACCAGCTGAAAAGTAAACCCTGAAGTAAAAAGTTTCTAGCTCTGTGAAATAGACCACAGCACTTGAAAAACAACCAAACCGACTACTTTAGTTGAGATTAAGAGCCACACACGCACACACGCGCACACACGCGCACACACACGCACACACATTCTTTCATATTAACTACAGAGAATACAGACAGACCATTTTTCATTTTTATCTCACAATAACATCTTAAAATATTCATAATTGTGGCAGAAAAATAGAAATCAATGCCATTGAATGTACCTTATTTGTTCCTGTTTTCAGTCACCTATTGACCAATGTGGAGCGAAAAACTCCGTCAAGCTTGTTGAAACACGAGAGTTGTTTGCTGAAAAATACCTCTGTTGAAGGTATGACAATGGACAGGGATCTGTTCTGACTTACCAATTAATTTTACATTTTAAATTATTTAAATTTTCGGTGGGGCGGGGGGGGGGGGGGGGCAGAATGCCACTGTCATATCATATGATTGACAGCCCAGCTTGAGAGTTACAAAAGAAAGGGGAGAACATTCCAGAAAACACTTTAATGAGAGCATCCAGAACTGCTGTCAGTGTGTGATGATGAATTCCCATTACCGTCGTGTGCCTCAGGGTTGACAATCCCAGTCTGAGAGGCAAACAACCTCTCCGCATGACATTAAACTGGTCATTATTAAAAATACATTAGTTATGATAATCCACAGTGCAGCCAATATCCAGAGCACCTTCTGAGACGGGCAGCATTAAACTTTAAAGTTGTAATTAAAAAAAAATAAAATAAAGGCGGCGCTCGGGCCTTTAGGGACCGGCGTCCGTGATCCCATTGTAAATTGAGCCCGCCTCGCTCGTGGCTCTCTGCAGAATAATATCGGAATTAAAGGCTGAATGGAACAGGCGCTGGGAGCGACAGGGCTGGAGCACCGCTCGAATCCGCCATTCACAAAGCCTTCCCGCGCAAGCTTCGCCGAACCCCCCACCCCCCCAGAGAGAGTATGGGATTTGGAATACGCGGGGAAAATGAAACTTGTTTTATCATTCCAAACATAAGGCTTATGAAATGTTTCATCTGGCACATTTCCATTTCAAACGTACCAGGAAAAAGAATATTTGCAAAGATCCAAGCGTACTGCAACATATATAGCATGGACCCTTAGTCAGAAATAAATAGAGAATTTGGTGACTCTTCATTATCAAAATAGACATCTTGCAGTATATGTATATATATATTGCATTATACTCATATAATACATATCCATCCATTTATTATCTATATTTGCTTCCTGGGCAGGGTCGTGGGGGGTGCTGGAGCCTATCCCAGCGTGCATTAGGCGAGAGGCAAGATTACACCCTGGACAGGTAACCAATCTATCACAAGGAATATAATACATTTAATACAGCATATGTTCATTATACTCATATAATGAATTATATAAATTCAGTATATGAGTATAAATTACAAATGATGTTAATTAGTCCAATTACTTCTGTTCTCCGAAAACAGCGGAAATGAGTATAAAAGCTGTAATTCCTACATGTTTAATCCATTTGTTGATGTAATACCCGCAAATTAAAGTTGACAGTAACTTCAACCTCATATTCATTGTTTCATTTCAAATCCAGTCTTCTGGAATAGAGCCAAGACAACAAAAATTGTGTCACTGTTCAAATGCCTCTGACTGCACTGTATGTATGAGTAGTACTTCAGAGACATGATACCTACACTTATGGACTATCTGGTCAACTGAATACAGAAATGCGAATAACAAACAAGTGACTCTTCCTGGGTGTGGGTGTAGCCAATCACAATACCATATTGAAGGTAATGCATCATATTACAGTTTTTTTTTCTTCCTCACGAAGTTGACCAATGATTGAAAATGAAATTAGCAGGAACAGAAAGCATTAAATAGAAGGCGAAACAATTGTAATTTGTTGTGCTTATAATGCATTTCTCAAATGTCAAAAAGTAGGAGTAGTAGTGAGGAGTAGTTTCAAGGACCTCCAGGAAGTTATAGGAGTCAAAATGTTCCAGAAAAAAGCATGCTGGAATTCATTTCCTTATTTATGGTTGTAAAGAGTGATACAGTGACAATGACAGCAGACCTGAAAATCTTGTCTGAAACAAAAATAAATCATTAAACCAACAACAAAAAGACAAACACTAACTATAATTCTCTGTTGTACATGCCCTTAGGCTAAACACTGCCACTTAAAGGTGAACAGATGGTGTTACAACTACAACAACAGAGCCTCTGGTCTATGCTATTCCCTCTACAATTTCTCCCCCCGTAAGATACCCAGATAGCTTACATATTTAGCTTACATTACATAATAAAAATAAATCATTTCAGTATTATTAATTCACCTGCATGCAAGAGGAAAATGCTAAACCACAGCATTGTCCATTGCATACACTGGACCGCAATGGACAATTATACAGGCAAATATACTCCCTCAAATGCACTCCCACCAAATTATCCAAAATAAAAAAGAAAAACATTTCTCCCCGCATTTGCAAAAAAAGCATGTGCTTCACCAGAGTAAGCACACATGCACAAGTGGGGGGCGCTTCTCAGTCGCACCCAATTTCAAAGACGCTTCCCTCTGCTCTCCCTGGTAGTTTACCCGGCACCTGAACAAAAAGCTTAACTGTGTCATTAGAATTTTAATTGGTCAATTAAGACCACACTAACAACAAAAGCCAGCAGGCCTCGTGGCTCTCCAGGACCAGTTGTGATTCTGAATCTGACTCCAGAGGGATGCAGTGAGGGCCTACATAAGTTGCCAAATCCATTGTTGAAGGGAAAGTGTGTATGCAGGATTTTGTTACAACCAATTACCCTGGCTTAATTAGCAATGGAGTCCAATGCTGGTTTACTCACAGATTAGATCACAGTAAAACATTTCATGCTGGGACATTGGAACAGTATTTAGTTGTATTTCATGGCCACATCAAAAAATGTTAGTAAACTGCCATATCGCACAAATGGTGATTCAAATGGTCTTGTTAAACAATTTTCAGCAAATATAGTTGGTATGAAATACAGAAACGGACCTCCTTTCCCAATGCTGGGCTACACTGATATATCAAACCCTTCAGCTCAAAAAAAATTGCACATTCTGGTTTTATTTTTAAATGGCACAAAACATGTAGCAATTATGAGTTCCAGATATGTTAAAATCATTTCTTGTTGCAGTGTTAAGCCCACTTTGTGCATGCAGTGAGTGATGGTGGGTGGTGGAAAACTTTCTAATGCATGGAAGCCTCATTGTGGTGCCTGATGTACCTTGAGAATCATTTCTAAACCACCACTGCGGTAAAATAGCAATCCGTTAGGATAGCAGCTGTGCTACCATCATCACCACAGAACACAGAACTATGATCAGCCTAAACTAGAAAGAACCAGTTTTCTCAGAATAGCTTTGTATGTGTGTGTGTGTGTGTGCGTCAGTGAGAGAGAAAGAGAGAATACCTGATAGACCTCTAACACAATTATCTGTTTGTCTGTTTGTCTGTCAGTATCAAACTTCTGACAGGTGTCCTGTGATCAAATTTCCGCCATGATGGATGGAGCAATTTGACATGCATCTCAGATTGTGATTGTCTTTATTCTAACAGAAATGCCAGTTCTCCAACTTTGGCACACTCACTGCCACTCAGAGTATGTAGTGACTCTTACAACGCACAAGGAGCTTGTGTCCTTACTTAAAGGGTTTGTGCTTTTTAAAGGCTTTTTTTTTTGTTATATAAAACCTCCGCAGATACCTAAGTGGAGATTGTTTCAACTCATGACCATGTTCTTGGGCTCTGTCATGTGATCAAGTTTACTGCGATTCAGTGCACTGTATTTTGGTATCTCACTGTTCCAGGCAACACATGGAATCAGATACCATCTTCTCTGTCCATCATTTCATTTCATGGAGGTTTAAAACTTGACCGGGAACATGATTTATGGCCAAAGTCTATTTGTTGTGAACACAATCACAGAGAAATCTCCAAAATCAACTCAGCTGCACTCTCCCTTACCCACGTGGGAATGAAATAAGGCCCAGGAAATAAGGCCCAGGAACACAATTTTAGCCTCATTTCTGGGGCTGAAATGCACAAAAATATTTTATCTGGCCGACTCTATTAAAATACCTTTAGTTAACTATGAAATTGTATTGGTTTTTTTCCATATTCAAGTGATTCTTTTCAATAAGGCATGCAGACTGTCTTTTTTATTTTAAAATTCTTTCGCAAGGAAGTCAGAAGTCGGTATCAGTCACTGCACGACTCTCGTTCTCATTCACTAGGAACTGGAGTCAGTGAACAAAGACTATGAAGTCAGAACGAGTCACTGCATGACTCTCGTTCTCGTTTGTGGGAGTCAGGACGAGAGTTGTGAAGGAACCAGTGAACAAATCCGGGTACGAATCCTCTTAGGGAACAGAGTCAAAGGATTTGTGTCCCTGAAAGGAACTGGAACACCCACCACTACACGTTATGTACAGCACCATTTTAATTCCTCCATCTTCATCATTCTCATCTCCTTGTGTTTGCAGTCCGTGCATGATTTAACTTAAAATAATGCAACAAGTGAAAAGGAAGGGCCCAGACATTTGGAATTTCTTTGAAAAACAACTTTAAAGACAACTAATTTGCATGGGCTATCAGCATCATTCAGTTTATGATCAAATAATTCTAGCTGATAGGGGAATTGTTATTGTTACTGACAAATCAATAATAGCATTATTAAGACAATTATTAAAATGTTGTAGTGTTGTTTGTTGGCTATGTAATAAAATCACTGCATGAAACATATCGTTGCTGCAACAATGATTCTACTTTCCTACAATTAAGTGATAAACTGAACCATATCAATTCCTGATTATAATACAGATAGAGCTATGCTCTTTTTTACCTGGAGGTATCCTATGGAATAGCATTCTGGTCAGGAAAATATGTTAGTTGAGTTTAAATCTCAGGGTATATCATAAACGTTTACATAAGAACCATGTGGTATTCTTACAACCACAGTAATTAGTATAGTCTCTCAAAAGTGACTAGAAATAAGCATTTAAGTGCTTTTTTAAAATAAAAATGTCCTCCGTTGCATGCCCCCGGACCCCCCTAACATTTAGGTGCCCCCCTCCACCCCTCCATAAAATCACTCCTACGCCCCTGATAAATAAATTATTTTCACCATAACTGAAACAATGCATTTTCATACAAAGCAATGACAATCTTTTGTTAAACACAATTTACCATACTGTATATTATGCAGTGCAATTATTAACTTATGGCAGAGTTCGTTTATGCAATATATTGAAGAGCAGTGCAAATCACGAAATCTATATTGCAGTGGAACTTATCACCATATTAAAACCATAAAGGGACTAAAGCAATACTGCTGCAATTATAATTCATAAAAAGCAAAGGGATTAATGGCAAGGCCAAAGGTATCTCAACCGCCTTCTCTGCTCAAGGCTGCAGAATACTCTGATCTTGGGATTGATAAAACCATGCTGTGGGGATTATTCCGGCTGAGCATCACAGACTGATAAGGTTGGTGCAATAAAATATTTACGGCCAGTATATGATGGGAATGCTATTCACTGTTTTTATAGCTTTGGTGACCAAAGACTGTGCTGTAACAAACTGTCATCTTGCATCCTTTCGAGTTCTTGACAAAATTTCTTTGACCTTCAAAAGGAAGTCTTTGCATAGTGTTTGGGATGTGCTGGGATTTTTGCCGAAGCGTGTCAATGAAACACATTGAACTGTTCTGCGATGCAGTCATGCAGAATTACAAACGGGAGGGGTACGGATGTTTCCTGTGTTGCTGAGAACATCGAAATAAAGGGAAATGGAAGTCTAGCGAAATAAACATTCACAGGAAGATTTTCACTGGTTTAAACAGCAGTGTACATGTGTAAAAGAGAGTTAAATATGTATATATATATATATATATAGAGTTGATTTAACACCGAACATTTTACTGTGGCCTTTCAGATTTATGGTGGCTTTGTTTGTTATTTGATCGTTGGTAGTCACACCACATGGTGTGAAACAGAATCTGAAACCCAGAGAACTACCCTCTGCTTGTAAATTGCGAAGCAGCTTACAGTCATGTACAACTTGCAATATTTGTGTCTCCCAAACCTTGTAACACTGCATCTGTGAATCTCCTAGGGTGCAAATCAGTGTGTGAATAGTCTCAGAACTGTGAGATACTACATTTTACGAGATTACTACAGGGTTGGAGTTCCCAAAATGAATCTCAAGGAATCCTAAACCTGTGGCTGAGGACTTCCACTTCAATAAAATAGTTAACATTGGTTGCCTTTATCCAACACCCACTGCAGTGGAAATTTAACACACTGAAACATTTTCCAAGCTTGTTCACATTGTAATTACAACGGATTATTGACCGTCTCCTGTAAAAGTTCTTTCTTCATCTTCAGTGTAAATTCTTTTATGAAAGCAAATTCCTGTTCTCTTCATGTGGATTCACTCCCAGACTACCTCACCTAGTCTGATAGGGTTGCTGATTCAGGGGTGCTTACAAAATACTGGCAGACCCATGGTTCGAGGACCCCTGACGTAAAGTGTGTGTGACGGCGGGAAGTAAAGTTAGCAGGTGTGACACTGTCTTGAATCTGCAACGCTGCAGCGAGGGAAACTACAGAAACTGTGAAAAATGAGGGTTTCTGCAGGGCTCCCCGGATGGCCTTCCGTGTGTCGGAAGCGGCACTCCGCGTCTCCGCCTGTCAGCGAAGCCGTCCTGGCGCCACCGTCTGCACTAATGTGAGACGGGAAGTGCAGAGTGGGACTAAGCCTGACATGTCACCTCTACTTATCTTAAAAGTGCAGGACAGTGTTTTGAGAACAAGAGTTTGAAGGAGAACTCCCTGGGTTCTCACTGCTGTCTTTTCAGGTGTAAAACGATGCGGGTAGGTGCATTGTTCCATTTTTTGGTCTTGTCTTGAGTTTGCCTAAAAATGAATGTTCTGTTCTTAATTTCCAATGACTGCAAGGGT
Source organism: Anguilla rostrata (assembly GCF_018555375.3). Lineage (NCBI taxonomy): Eukaryota > Metazoa > Chordata > Actinopteri > Anguilliformes > Anguillidae > Anguilla > Anguilla rostrata. The sequence goes on from NC_057938.1 coordinate 13,483,069, forward strand.
CAGGGTCCATAGCAGTTGGCATTTGCCCTTTTTTGACAGCAGATGTAAAGGTAGAGAATGTTGAAACCTCTGGTGCTTAAGGTACCAATATGGTATCAAAAGCACTTTAAAACCTTTGTTTCGACCCACTTGCCTCTATGTGGCTGTGCAACTTGGATTTTGCCCCTTTAAAAGTACCTGGCTTTCTGATCAAAGCATTTGTGCAGTATTGAATGACCTGAATGTAAAGCTCACTGACTTGAACATACTCTGAAAGATATTAAAATGCAGAAAACATTATTTGGAATCTAATTTAAAAACACAATGGTAGATATACTTAGAATGCAAAGTGTAAAAGCTGTTCATTGTGTGCAATATTTCGAGAGGCCTGCTTAAATTTGGCTGACAATTAAATGTAATTGTCCTTTTTTTTTCCCTCTATGAGCACTGTTTGGTGTGAGATGAGCAATCGCTGAACTGAACTCTTTGAGGGGAAAAATGAATTTAGCAGCTGAATTTAAATCTAAGTCAATGTTAAGGTCAAATCTTAATTGTATGCAGGCCTTATACATCAGATGGCGCATTGATTTGGCTCAATGGATCTATGCACTTATTGTCAAAAGGAGCTGTGCCCAGTATCCAGATAGTGACCTGGGCTTTGGCACTCCATGACAAACATGCTGTCTCAGCATTTTCGGGCTGGTGGGTACCTAACTACCGTGGTGCAGTGTTTTCCCTTGTAGAATAAAGTTGTTTGTCCCATTTCTGATTGTTCCATCAGGCCGTGGCCTTTGACCTCACCCAGGGATGCAGGGCGAAGTGTGCAATGGGACACCTCAGCCTGTGCCAGTTGTGCATGATGTTCAGACCTCTGGAGCATTGACTGCACAGCCCAGAAGGCAGACTGCAGAGTAAAGAGAAGTGGTGGCTGGTAGTGTATGCTTTGGTCGAGTCTGCTACAGTAGTCCGCCCTTTCACGCCTGCATTCAGAATGCTGCATTGATGGGATGGGCCTGGATGTTCTGAAATGGGTAATAAAAATGTGAAATGGAATGAAAATGTGGTCTAAATGTCCAGAGCTGAAGCGGTCTACATTCGCAGCCATGAAACTGGAGCAGTGCGCTAACCAAATGACATGCCTTGATACTGATAATCCCGTACGGCATGCCAGGACCCACTCTCTCTCTCTCTCTCTCTCTCTCTCTCGCAGTCTTGGATAATTTATGGGAGCTGTGGCATTTTTTGGTTTGCATGTCTGGAATGTAAGTCTCTTCAGGTTTGCATTGAGCCGTATAGCACATGATTAAGTTATGACATATACACCTGTGAAGGACTGTCAATGCAGCCAAAATGCCAGCCGTGATGTGTGATACGCAATTTTGAGAATGTAATCGGTGTACATGTGTATGGATCTCCTGAAATTCTCGCCTATATGTTGTTTTCCAACAGAATGTAATACCTTCACAGTGACAAAGTCTATGCATTGAGTCTTGGGGCACTATTTTCCAGAATCAATGTCGCAGGGCACATGGGCACAGTCAATGGCACGGTGCATGGGCATGGCTGGTAAATGTTGGTATTTTTGGGATCAGAGGTGAGGAGCACACTAGAAACAGTGGTTATACTGGATATATTGTCTGTAGGTGTAGTGCAGACACTGGACAAAGCAATACATATTCAAGCAAGATTTTCTAAATTTTGACTAGTAAGATACATTGGATTGCTCAAGTACATTGGTGTGAACTAAAACATGCTGTATAGGAATTTGTAATGCTTATTGCTTGTTTTATTCTAATAATGAAAAAAAAATGATTGTGGCAAAATATTGCATTAATCATCAAACTCTGTTTGTACAGGCAGTCTATACAGTGCCAGTGCTGTTGCTACCATTTTAACTACAGTCAATTAAAATGAAAAGATTGTTCAAGTTTCATTTATTATCATTCTACTCATTACAGATGGGACCGGACCACGTTTCAGTATAAGAACATCCATCCATCCATTATATATACTTGCTTCTTCCTGGTCAGGGTCCCAGTGGGTGCTGGAGCCTATCTCAGCGTACATTGGGAGAAAGACAGGAATACACCCTGGACAGGTTGGCAGTCTATCACAAGGCACACACACCATTCACTCACACGCACATTCCTATGGGCAATTTAGATTCTCCAGTTAGCCTACCTGCATGTCTTTGGACTGTGGGAGGAAACCAGAGTATTCGGAGGAAACCCTCACAGACACAGGGAGAACATGTGAACTCCACACAGAAAGGCCCAGGCCAGGATTCATACCCAGTACCTTCTTGCTGTGATGTGATGCAGTGCTACCGTGCCGTGCAGTATAAGAACAGCCATAAGCACTTAAAAGTAGAAATAAATGCAAGAATGAAAATTTTTTTAAGGCAATGAACAATAAATACAAAGTATGCATTCTTCCTGCTTCAGGGCTTTATATGACAGCATATGATCCACAAAAACTGCTGATTGCCCTTTGAAAAGACAGTGAAACATGCGCACATAGCATGGGAAAACCCAAAAAATTAGCAATCCGCTGGACTATAGCCTGTGGCATACGACGTTAACATGGTCTGGGCAGGCAGCCGGTGAATGGCCCAAATGACAGACTGGACTGACCCGAAAATTCCGACTAGCTTCCAAAATTGCACTGTGCTATTGGCTGACAAACGCCCAGCAGTGGCTCCCCTCCCACTTTGGCACACGGCGAGTCAGGAAATTACCGAACCGCTCAGGCGCATCAAAATATATGGCGAAAATGCCATTTCACCAGTGCAATGGCTCGCAACACACCATGTGCCGGCTGGAAAATAGAGCTCTTGAAGTGGAGCTGAGGCTTGACTTCAGAGCAGAAAGTATTTTTTGGCCAAAATAGGCTGCCTTTCAAAAGAAAAGTCTGCCTTTCAGAAACAACTTCCCAGTCAGAATCTACTGTCTTTCATATTTGCAGTTTTCTTCTTTGTACAACGGTGCGATTGTGTCATGCATGACTAATGTTGCAAATGGTAATGATTGCAAATCTCCTAAAATGCCAAACTGACCCATTGCACAAACATTTATATAGTTCAACTTTGAAAATAATTTGACTTTTAGGATAAAAAGAAGGGAATTAATGAAAAGTACACTGTGCCAAGCATAGTCTTGTAATTCTGTGGCCTCCTTACAATGGGATGGTTTAATCAGTTCAATGGAATATTTGCTTGACTTGCGACTTACGAGTATACTGTTTTAAAATGATGCATGTCTTTCTGAGTCAAGCCAGCAACTTAATTTTATATGTGCTTGTGTGTTTTTTCCTTCAGCTCAACCCATCACACGTACACACACACACACACACACACACAGTACACACACCTACCCACAAACACACACTTATAAAAATGCATCATAGGGACAATCTTAAACTAAAAAAAAAGAAAAGAAAAGAAAATGTTGTTCATATTTAAACATTATCTTTTGGCCAAACGTGTATCTTTAAGCATTGCCTTGAATTCGCCCAAGCTTTATTCTATTCATGTTGCCTATATCCAGTGAAGGATCAATTAGTGAGGCTAGGCCAAGTATTAAAACACACCTGAAGCAACAACCCTTCTTAACCCCACTTCTTCCTCTATGTGTGACATGACAATATTATTGTCAGACCTTGGTGGGAGTTTTATAGTTGCTCATAACTTTAAATTCATGTGTGAACTGAATAATTCATGATGAATGGCAATGAATTATGAATGCATCAATTTTCTAACCATTGATTCAATAAAATATTACGTTGATGGCAGTTACTTCAATAAATTAATGTAATGTATTTATTGAACTAACTATGAATTCTAAGAGATTGCTTTGTTTGGTTAATGGAAGCTTAGGCCTAAAAGTTTGTCAAACATAAATTAGAGTAGGTGATGTTCAGTGCAGACAGTTAGGACAGAAATGCGTAAGATATATATCATATCAAAGAATTGCTAGCAGATACTCAAAGATGAAGTCTTTCTTTGCTGCAAGAAATTTCTCACTGCAAGAAATAGTACTGTTATTGTTGGTGAACCTTGCTGGGGAGATTATTTTTCCATTTTTTCAAAACATTTCATCAAGTTTATTTTCCAAAGGGATACTCACAAGCCAGGTTTTTTTATCCACTGGGAAATGATAAGATGTTGTACATCTTTCATATAGATTTTTCCCCCCCAAAGTAGTATTTATCATTAACATTCTATCTGATGGTGAATTGAGAATAAAAATAGTCAACAAGTCATAATAACAATAATAGAATATAATATATATATATTATCAAGGACCTGTGTGTGTGTGTGTGTGTGTGTGTGTGCGTGCGTGCGTGTATGTGTGTGTGAAAACTTACCAATGGCCTTGAAGTTTTCCTCTCTTATATACAAAATAACTTCCTCAAACAATAGTCTAAATGAATGTAATGTGTTGTAATGTAATGGGGTTTCTCCTCTTTCCTCTCTCCTCCTGGCTGTTGCAATCATGATCCTTCAGTCCTTGGCTGTTTACTGTGATTTATGATAACGAAGTGAATCTGTGATCCACGGAGAGGGAAGTGAGAAACCCAGGGTTGCCACAGTACTGACCCTACACCAGCCTCTGCTCACTTAATATTAATCAGACACTTTTAATTTGGCAAGAGATCTGTAAAGAAAACTGCATACCCAGCGGGTCCCAGGATTTAGTTTAAGAGAATCCTTTTACCAGGAAACAAACTAGGTGATACCACTGACCATGGAGAATCCTTCTGAGTGTCCTTCTTTAATGCGTTGTGCCCTCCCTGGACTCACATCCTCTTTTTTTGTGCAGAATTTGAACCCCTCTATCTATCTCTCCTCTGCTCCTGGTTTTTCTCTCCCTCACATTCTGTCCATCTCAAGTAAACATCATTAATATGGCAGTAAATTACCTTGTATTAGCAAAGCATATAATTTGTTAAAATAAGACTGAAAAAAATTGCACTACCAAATAGGGAATACTCACATGAATGGTAACAGTAGTTATAATCTGCTATTGTATATATTGCACCCATTGCACATGCAGTATATAATTTATTATAACAATTAACAATACAAACCACAATGTCTCTCTCTCCCTCTTTCTCCTCTTTCTCTTTCTCTCTCTCCCTTTCTCTCAGTCACCCTTCATCCAAATCCTCTCCACTGCCCCTTCTTTGAAGAAGTCTTTCTTGTTTCTGTGTTATCTCTTCTGTCTTTAATAACCCCTCTTCTCCTCTAAAGCCTTCTGACACTCTGGTCTCACTTCTGGACTAAAAAAAAGCAATACCCCTGGCCATTTCTAAGGTCCAGAACTCTCCCTTTGTTACATTTAAACAACTTTTTAATTTGCCATATCATATTCAAAATATTCATCTGGTCAATCTGGTTTTGTATGAAGGACTGATAAAAAACATTTGCAATTGCATAAAATTAGCATAGTTCTGCACATATTTGTTAAAGAAATTGTTTTTTTCCACAGGCAGAATTCTCTGGCCTGGTTCTGTAATTGGCTGCATTGCACTGAGCCTCCCTATAGAATACATCACAGCTGAATCACTGGTTGAAAAAAAGTAACGTTTGAGGCTACAGAGATATTCAGCAAATTTCAACTGAATTACATGCTGCTAAACTTGGTTTTTGAAAACTGTGTATGCACTGCCTATGACACTCATCTTTACTCCCATTCCACCCCCGTTGAGCGACAGGTTACTGTGAGCCTCAATGACATCACTGTCTAGGTATCATACCCCCCACCTGAGGATCAACGTCTCCAAGGCAGTACCTATCGGCTAAACACTCCCCATCAAGACCTCTCTGTGACCTTTAACAACTTCCCTTTGGCCCTCTCCACTCCACCAGGAATCGTCTTGTCAAACTGGATGGCACGCCTTGCTTCAGAGAGAATACTGCATCCTGCCGATTCTTCAGTGACCAGGAAAAACCAATCTGGGGCCTGCTGGGGGGGAGATCTCATTATGAGGGCACTGTACCTATAGGTGCTGATCCGAGCATCACCCTTGGCTTTGTCTTCAGCTGGACCAGTCCAGATTTCATCGCATCCTGGCACGGGCAGGGTTAAGATGACTTGGGCTAGCTTTGCATTAGTCATTCCCATAAACATGGCAGCTTACCACAGGATACCAGCAGCCACCAGTGCCAAGCTCTCTTGTAGTACTGTGTGGACTGTAATGTGTAAAACAGTCACTGGTTTGACCCTACTGCAAAAGAAAAACCTACTGCCTCCTAGTTATTCAAGAGCAGAGTTCCTCCCTGCCCTGACACATGGTACACTTGGCAAACCTGCCTGGAACAAAGTGTGATGTAGTGTATATAGATCAGTGCCTGATATGCTCGTGTCAGGGTGATCAAAGCTTATATAGCTCTCATAGCTGTGTTCATGGCTCATTGCAAGACCCATTCTAGGCTAGTGCCTTAAGAATGGATTTTCATTATTTAATTATTGAGCACTCTATGCTGTATAATCTTGCATCAGATTGGTTTTATGTTGGCGCTGGAACTTTTTTTTTTAGCTTGGTGCTTAATCATTTTGTGCTTTAACTACCATCCTTTACCTGTGTGCTTACAAAAATGACAAACCACACAATATGTATTTTGCCATAAAGGCATCATAAGCCATTTTGAAAAAGAGAGCCTGCCCAATTAATTAATCACGGTTTGAATGGCCCTGATCCAGGGATGCAAATCAACTCATCACCAAACCTATTTGCATGTAGTATTTAGTTTTGATTGCACTTGTTAACAAACTCTTTGAAAAACCCGTCAATCCCACTGAACTTTTTCTGTATCACTATTTTATATTTACCCAGCAAATTAACGACGAATACACAAACTCATATTAACATCCATTTATCTTCTTATCTGAGATATGGAGTCTATTTTCCCATGCAGACCTAATTGGAATGCCTTGATCCCTCTAAATTGATTTTCTAGCAGCTGGGCTTAGATTATGGTTTCATCTGTCATTCTGGGCTTATTTTGAAATTGCCCCATAGTGATTGAATGTCAGATTTTTATTATTTTTTATTTCAGTTTCTGAGCAGAGGAGAGCAGGGCTATTTCCAGCACCTGTCGTTTTACTGTGCCCAAGCAGTCGCTGCAGACATTCTGTCTTTAAGAAGATGAACAGCAGCTCTTTTGATCATCACATCTGTAAGTGATAAACTTTAGAAAGGTGTATTTTGAAAATGTGGATGTTGTACTTGGTTTTGAATGTTCTTTCTCACGGATTTTTTTTAAATATGCAGGCTTCAAATGTATTTCAATGTGAAGTGTAATAATAATAAAAAAACACAGTGAAATGTAAAATTCAAAATTCAATGAAAACCTAATGGCAGCTGGTGTTCATCTCAGAGTGTGTGGGGGGTGTTATTTCATATTTAATAAATGCTTCCTGTTTAAAAAAAAATATTCATAATGTTGAATGTTTTGTTTTCCTGTGTCATGATGACTAATCTTGAGAGAATGTTCTGTTATGCAGAAATATGCCTGGGATATGTCATAATTTCAGCCTCTTAAGATCCTGAAGCAGCCCTTCATCCAAAAGGCACAGTATTTTAGAAAAGAATAAAAATAGTACAGAAAAAAAGCTTACATTGTATAGCTGGACATTGAAAAGCATAGCACATGAAGGGTATAATTTAGTTTCATTGATTGATTCCATGCATTTTAAATGCATCTAAACTGACTACAGAATAATCCTTACGAAGGCTATTAAAACCAGAGTTTGTCATCCCATTTTTATATGCTGCAAAACTGGCAAATTATATAATTGTAATTTTATACATATACAGCTGCAAAACTCATGTGGAGTTTCCAAAATCTGAAACAGTTCTAGGGTCTAGCTTCTGTGCTAACATTAAGAGAATTAATCATAATATATAATTCAGAGAGAATAATATACTGTAGAATATACAAGCACAAGGGTTGCCAAACCTGGCCCTGTTGAACCCCCATGTGTGCTGTTCATTTTTTCCCAAACCAAACTCTTGATTAATTAAGCAACATTATGCAATTTTGTGCGGAAACCAGTTTCAATACAATGCAGATCGTCTTCATTAGCATTTGCTTTGAATTTAAATTCCTCATTTTCCACAAATGATTTAGCTTCAGTGACCAAGTGTCCACAATTAGGACTTCACTGCTTTCAGCTGTAGGTCAATCAGTTAATCAATGAAAAGTACAAACTCATTCAAAGAAATCCTTTGCCACAGCACCTTATAGAAATTTAAAGCTGAGTTAGTTTTCTGAGGACTGATCTGATCTGAGTCCTAAAATTAATATGGAATATGCATTCATTGTACCATGAATGCATGTTTCTGACGTAGAAGAGGGTAATTCATTCATTAGACATGCAGGGCTGCCCCTCCCTTAATGCACCACACATATTATTAGGGCAGCATGGTGGTGCAGTGGGTAGCACTGTTGGATCTTAGCAAGAAGGTCTTAGGTTCGAATCCTGGCCTGGGCCTTTCTATGTGGAGTTAGAATGTAGAATGTTCACCCTGTGGGTTTCTTCCAGGTACTCCGGTTTCCCTATACAGTCCAAAGACATGCAGGTAGGCTAATTGGAGACTCTAAATTGCCCATTGGAAAGTGTGTGTGAGTGAATGATGTGTGTGCCCTGTTATGATAGATAACAGGGCACCCCCCCCCCCCACCCCTCTCGTGACCATGATGTGTGGGAATAGATAATGGATGGATGGAATATTATTAGTCGTAGTAGTATAATAGTATATAAGATTGTATATATTTGCTATTATCATTCTAATAAAGGCTGTTAATTTCAATGGCATTTTCTTATGCACTGAGTTTGTGCCCATCATTGGGGGGTGGGGGGTGGTTAAGGACATAGTAACCTCAGGCCTGGCTTTCCACAGCACAGCCCTCCAAATGTATACATAATAAACATCATTTCATAGACTTCATAGTTAAAATTTTCATTGGCAACATTTGAAATTGAACTTATTTAAAATGCATTCATTCTGCCTGAGAAGAAATCAAAGCTATTTTTAAGATGTTATAATGTGCCCATTCTGAAGGTTTCTGACAGTCTGTATGATGTTTTTTGTATCTGTTTTTATTGTTCCACATGACCCCTGGTCTTCCACTCAAGCGAAAATGACAGTGTGGATGGGGGACAAACAAGGACCACTGAGCCTGAACGAGAATGAGGCCCAGGGCTTGTAGCACATTAACCCCTTAAAACCCACTTAAAATCCAGAGCTCTTTTTAAGAATCCATTATCTCCAAAACTATATGCAGTACAGACATGGTTCAAAGCTTTAAATAAAGAGCACATTTGTACCAAAATGAACAAATCACCTGATGCTATGGGTGTCTCACTCAGTAAACATGCAGGGCATATGTATTCTGAAATAGAGAAATATAAAAATCATTTAGTATTTTATTTATTCTATAGTGATTACATGTACTTCTGATAGAAAACACAGTTAGAATTATTTTCATCCAATTGTGCCTTAGGATGTGTGACACCAAGATAATAGTTTGAAGAGGATTGAGCAAAGCAATAAAATTTGACATGTTTTCATAAAGGTGGGCCCAAGTGTCCTCATAACATCTCCAAATGGCACAAAACCTCTCCAAATTGGAATACTGCGCGTCTCTTTTTTTCACTGCCATATTCCACACTTCCAGAAGCTACTTTTATTGACAGTGTACCCTCAAGAAGCCCACAAAATAAATATTCTTTATTTGCCCATTCTGTCTTTTTGGCAAAGCACTGTATTTCAGTCAAGATGTGTCCTTTTGTAGAGCTTCTACATACAGAACGTGTTACTTATCACACACACTAAATTCACTTAGAAACAATCAAACCACTTGGTTTTACTTTGCTGCGTGCTCTGACCTTCACCTCAGGCTAGTAAGTAGTAAGTAGGCTGCAGTAATTTGCATATGCAAACTGTGGAAATGAGGGATACCCTCCTAGTATCCCATTTATTACAAAGGAATTTCACAGGGAAGTGTGAAGTGAGTCAACTCACTTTTTCCACTAACAACCTAACACGCAGACACACATACACAACACATGTACTGTATGTGAGCAAGCTGTGCTCAACAATAACTGTTCATTTGATTGAGCTGACCTCTCACGTGTCCTTTATCACTATTGCAGTGTCCTTCATGCAAGCATTTGCAGATAAACAAATAAAGCTCCGATAAGTGATTGATAAAGCAAGCGCTAAGCTGCCGCTCATGTGCTATGCGAAAAGTAACTCAGTAGGCAACAGAATAGCTAAGCCTCAACTTTAGCAAGAAAGAAGCCATGAAAGCTGTGTAAATGAGCTTGATGAACATCGGACTGTAAGGATACTGTAATGTACACAGGGTTTCCAAGCTGGGGAAAAATTCACAATGGGTAGGTCATAGTGAAGGTCGATTTTTTTCAGGTAGCAGCTTGCTTTTAGGTAATTTATTTGGCACTGGAAAGTATAATTGAGATAATGTTTTCACTGCTTGCACGGTAAAAAGTTGCTTTTTTGTAACCCATTTGCGAAAATGTCAAATCTGCCCAATCTTTTCCCATTTAAGGGGTACCTTATTTAAAGCTTTATAACTCCAGATGTGAGCATCACAGAGCCATGAAAAATGGCTTAAATGAAGCAGGACATTTGTACCATTTACAATACTATAGATGTGTATGTTGTTTAATTGCACAACATTATATACCTCTCTCTGCTCATCTTCCTCTCTTTTTTCTCTCTCTCTCTCATCAACTCAACACTGCCCTGTGCCTTCCACACCAACAGCAGCCACAGTCCAGAGCAGCTCACCACAGACAGCACCCCAGCAAATGTTGTGATTATTCAATCATCAGGAGCCAGCCATCGACAATCATCAGTGCCGGCTGCAGGCAATCAAGACCTCATCGGCTCTCCTACAGAAAGGCCTCTGCCATGCCAGTCAGGGGCTCGCAGAGACTCCTGTGAATTCCCCAGACTAACTGCTGTGCTTATTTTTCCAGCTGCGATGTGCCGAGGAGTCTCACCTGTGGTCTATCTGATCCCAAGGCTCTTCCTCCTCCGAACCCCAGCCATTGCAACCCTTGCCCAGTGGCTCTCCTTCTGCCATTCCTGTGACAGCCTTTGCTTCTTCCCCACTGTTCCCTAAAGGGATTGTCTTTTGTTTTTGTAAAATATATGCCAATTGGCAAATTTAGTCTTTGTTGTGCCTCATCTGTGCTGCCTGTCTATTGTCACTCGCATGACAATGGATATATGCAAATTATGTATATGTACAGTGCATGATGGTGAAGGGACTAAATTTAGGATACTTTTAGGGTGAAAATGAGTAGTTGAGATCAATAGAGCTTAGTCAATGCAGGAATGCAGTGATGTAGATAGGAGGCCAAACACATGGCGTATGTATATATGCAGTGCGATGTTGAAAAGACTAAAATTAGGATAGGATACTTTTAGGGTGAAAATGAGTTGTTGTGATCATTAGAACTTATTACATTGTGTATATACACTCTATATTATCAGGTCAGCAAGACCAAAAACATGAGTAATTTACAGTATTGGAAGCTTCAGAGAAATGTAGAAATGTCACTGAGAAAACAAATGTATGAAGTATTTCTCAAGTATGTTGGGGAAACTGGCATTGCTATAAGTAATTCATCTTTCAATAGTATGCTGTGTAAATACCCTCAAGCTATTCCTAAGCGATTCCTCTTTGTCTCAGAACTACTCAAACTTTCTAAGTGATATACCAAAAAGAGAGAGGAGAGAATATTTGTACAGGTACCAGAATTACAAGTGAATGGTTCTCTGGAGGGGGGATCCCTGGAGGGTGTCGTAAGAAATATTTTTTTAAGAGATGAGATTTATAGCAATTAAAATGTGATAGATACTCTATAGAAACACTTGAAATGTATTCCATGTTCCTTGTCCATGGTGAAAAAATCTTCTACATATATACAGTCTTTGTTTTTGAATCTTCATTATATGGCAGTTTTTTTTTTTTTGAAGAAGAAGAAGCTATACACTATAGTTGTTAGAATGTATGAACAGACCTTTCAACTCTTCTCTGCTTGTCATTTTGTCTACAGTCTAAAGTGCATCCAGCATGGTGTCAAGTCTGGTCTTGCACATCTTAAGTCAAACTGTACCATGCATTATTTGCTGTGTAAAAAATTGCTTTTGGTGAGTGATTTACCTTTAATTAAAGAGTAATAGCCTCTCTGCTATTGTTGTATTCAAATTGCACCCTAATGGTAAGTAAATGGAGCTATTATATAGCGTTTTATCAACAGCCTTTACAATTGTCCTCTCATTCGCCAGAGCAGTTAGGGGTTAGGGTTAGTGTCTTGCTCAAGGAATTTGACATGCTATGGCGGGGTTTGAACTCGGCACCTGACTCCAGATAATGGTCTACCTCCTGAGCTATGTCGACCCTAAACCCACCTGAAATTAAATTCTGTCCTTTAAGTTGGATGCAACAGGTTGGTTGGGGTTGAGGTGAGTCACTCTTCCACAGTAATTCACTTTCAGTTCCATGAAAGACGATACACAGATGCAATCCCTCATTATCATCTGTGACTCAACATGGTAAATGGGGGACATCATGCAGCTCTCACGTTTATGGAATGCTTAAAAACATCATCAGATGTGATTTTGTTCAAAAATTAGATAAGCACAGATTTGGAACCTATCGTTCAGCTATCTTTCCCTGAAGTGTCACAAAATACAAATGTGAAAAAGTGAAAATGTAAAGTCTGGTCTAGTCTGATCAGTTTTTCTGTAGTTCGGCCACGTCTTCTTCACTGGTGGAAAAAGCAGTAGCGATGCAAATTACAAACATATGACGTGGTGAATTAAATAACTAAATATGATAATTACTTACTGATACAAATGTAACAGAGGCAAAAAATGTTGCTTCATTATTTGAAAACCTCTGTGATCAATGCACTTATAAAGGATAAGGCTGGTGTAATTATTTTCCCTTCTTATTTTCAACATATCCAATGGAAATACAACCTGCAATGCTTCCATCCAGCTTGCAATACTTTCTGACATTCTCCTATCCATTTAGCCTACCGTTCAACCAGAAAGCCATTTGTTTAAACTGGGCACTACAATCATTAAATACAGCTCAGAATTCATACTTTAATTGCACCACCTATTACCATATGTACTTCAAAACGGAGCAAATTGTTCATTTTGATGGGCACTATTTTTGATGCAGAAACAGAACTATTTTCCACGAAAAAGCAATCGTTGCACTTCATGAAGTTGTTTCAGTAAAAAAGTACAAAGGCCTGGTTTGTTCTAATGATAAAAAAAAAGCAACAGTGTGTCTTTGACTTGTTTTAATCATTTTTACTGGGATATTGGCTATGTCTGGCTTTGGCTAGATGGACAAGACTTGTTGGCAGGATTTCATTATAGAATTCATTGTAGGTTTCGGTTGTTTCATGGTATATGTAAGATCATAAGAAACATATAAAACTATACCAGGCATCCTTTAACAGCATGGATCAAGGAAAGAAAATCACTGCTGTGCTCAAACAGATTACAGAGATGAATCTGTACAACGCAGTGGATAGAACACAGTAGCAAAAAGTGCTAGTGAATTTACTTTCTTGAGATGAAGGAGAAATCCACCTGTCTCAAGAAAGTAAATAAGGCCAAACTGTAAAGGAAGGAGATGCAAGGTTTTTTCTTCATTATTATTCTGTTGAACTCCTAGACCATGTTTATCAAATCAAATCAATTTTATTTGTATAGCCCTTTTTACACAACTATCACACAGATACATTAGAGAGAAACAGAAGGAGAACAGAGCAAGAACCATCCCTGTGTGTGAAAGCACACAATGAGGTAAAAAAAAACAAAAAAAAAACTCCCCGGGGGCGAAGAAAGAACATTCTAGAGGTGGCAAAAAAAAAAAAAAAAAAACTCCCTGACGGAAAGAAATCTTGTGCGGAACCTGGCTATAGAGTGGTGTAAAACAGAGGTAGAATGGATTTACTATAACAGGAATGTAATAAGGAATCTATCACAGCAAATAATGAAATGTGTTCAGCAGGTTACAGTTTAGGTCTTGAACTAGCAAGTAGAGCATAAAGTCCAAATGAAGGGATGTTCAATATGCAGTTCAGAGGGGTGGGGTGATGCATCTGGGGCTCCAGGTTGCATCAAGGTGTTGGTTTAGGTCCACACTGTCATGTCTTATTTTCACATTGTGTAACTACTGCATTTATACCATTAACTGATATGTTAATACCACTAACTGCTGTATTTATATTGCATTTGCACTGTATTTAAGAAAGGGTGATTGGGGTATTCACTATTTCATTGTTTTGCACCTTCTTACAATTTCATGACTCAAAGTTAAATTTTCCTGAATGTCACTACTGTCACAACCCTTTGACCTGCATTAAGCTCTCGTTTTCCTTTTTGCACCTACTTGACTCCCCTAGCCCTATTGTTCTACGCCCAATCATCAACACCCCTCCCCAACAGAAGCTGATGGGCCTCCAGATGAGAAACTGTCACAATTGCTCACAAAACTTTCTCAAAACCACTTCTCTCAGACAGACATAATTTAACAAGTCATATCTCCAAAATGTATTGGTCAATCCCAATAAGTGATACCTCATTTTGTAGCTCTGATGTTGTAGTTTCACAACAACTGGATAACAATTTTTAAAAAAAATTTCCAATGATTCCCTTTACCACATTTACTTACATTTTATTTCATGAATGTCTGGAACATGCACATCCAGTGCAACACAAAACACACGCAAAGACCAGTTTGGCATAGTTTTGACTGACACTCTTCATCCTCAAACAAAGCTGAAATTTTTCATGACTATTATCGCGAAGACTCCTTTGCCAGGAAGTGTGTCATACATCTTGGAATTGTCACATATTATGTAGCCTTGACACACGAAAACCACCTTCTCAGCATGACTTTGGGAAGGCTTCAAGTGTTTGGCAGAGACCCAACTTTCTGAGTATACTTCAAAAGAAGGCTCATTGCAGTCTTTCTTCCTGCTTGAAAGTGGTGGGAAAATGAGCCGGGACTCACCAGACATTTTCAAAGTCTGGCTTTTCTCCCCTGAAGGCAGCATTGATCGGATGAGCGAGGCATAGAACGTGACATGTTGGATGCTTGGTGCTTCAGTCAATCACTGTTCTCGTGCGCCTTGCCAGCTCTGTCACTGGAGCGAATGCATTTCCATATTCAGATTGCAAGCCAGATGATATTCCTTGAATTAGGGGATGGAGACTTGCAAATCTGCATGCTTGAAGCACTTTGCTTTGAGGGAATTTTTGTTCCTGTTACAGAGGCACTGAAAGAAAAAGAAAAAACGAGGATATTCGCTGCTGACTGACTGAACCTGGATTTACAGGACTTCATCCACAATCCAACTAAACTCCCAGCTTTCTACTATGCTGTTAATGTGTGTCTCTCAAACTTCAGGTTTACTCTTGTTAGACATTTGGCATCACTCCCAGCAGGTTTCAGAGGTAGGGGTGCAGATATGTGAAGGCATGCCACCACATTACTTTCACTCGACACAACATTAAAGGAAATGGCTTGAAACGTAACTCTCTGGCTAAAATGTGAGAAAAATCTGATTCTGTTTCTGCTGATTGATGAGGTGGGTGGACATTGAAGGACACTGGCTCTGTTCTGGCTGAGCAGTCCCTTAGCTTTTTGACACGAAATGGGACTGACGTGCTCAGTGACATGGTTCACCTCTGCCCCTCCCCTCCCATAATTTGAGAATTGCAGTTTTATGATTGCACTGTCTCTTTACTGTCACATCTTTTGACACATTTTCTGTCAGAGCTTGATGTTGGGTGATGTCTATATACTGTTTGTGAATCATTCCTGAAAACCTGTGAATTAAGCCTTGTATGCCAAATACACATTATTTGAGCTCTATTTTCCAGATTCAATGTTGCACAGCGCATGGCTCTATCAAAGATGCAGTGCTTGGGTGCTTGGGCATGGCTGTTGAATGTTGGTATTTTCGTGACCAGAGGCGAGGAGTGCACAGCTCAAAGCATGTGGTGCAGGTGGAAAATGGGCTGGATTATGCTGAATATAATCAGTGTGCATGTGTTGCTGCTTGATTCATTCATAGCCAAAAAAATGGATGAATTTCTTTAAGAGCCATATGTGCTGCCAATTTCTGTGATCTACCACTGCAAAGAAAGATGAGAATATACTAATGATATACTTATCAGAAGTTTTTTCCAGAGATGTTCTTTTTTGGGAGATGCAGTTAAGCTGTCACTGTCACAAAAAAAAAAAAAAAAAAAGTTTAAAAAAATCATTTGGGAATTTGTTTGAATTTGTTTGAATTTTCATCCATCAGAATTAAAATAAAACATTCCTAAACATTTATTATAGGCCATTTTTAATTTCCTATTAATAGCTTAAACTTGCTATGCCTGAAGTTTTATTAAACAAAATAAACCTAGGGAAGGTCATACAATGTCTGTGATACTGTACACAACAGGAAAATTATTTGGTGTTGCTCAAACAAAGGGGAAAAAAATCAAGTCCATCATTCATTCACAACAATGGAATGGCTTACTTTAACTAAACTGAACTGAGTGGGATTGGATGAATTATGGTTTCATCATGTTTTAACACTAGAAAGGCCACTACCTAAAGTCTGGCGCCCAGTCCATTGCATTACATTGCATCACATTTATTTGGCAGACACTTATATCCAAAGCGATGAACAATAAGTACATGCCGAAGGTCATTGGAACAACTACAAAACACAGGTTCGATAAAGTAAAATGCTCATTATGTAACTGTTATTCATAGCCATGAGCACATTGAGCCTCATTCACGAAACATGTGTACGATCATATTTTATCGTAAACTGTGTGTAAGAATGTTTCCGAGAACATTCCGGAACTCATAATTTTTTTCTTATCTGTATTTGCTCATGACTGTTTCCTTATGTTAATCACATGAACATGATTGTGCATAAAATTGCGATTCAATTTACAAACAGTCAGCATTCATCATGTAATACACCTGCGATATGCATACACACACGTGTGCTGCTCTTGTGCCACAAATCTAAAATTGTTTTTTTTTTGTAGGAACCTTTATTTAAAAACAAAAGTAAGGACAGTTTAAGAAACGTTTTGTGAATAAGGCCCATTTAGTCCAGTTCACACAGTAAGCATAGGCTAGGTCAGAAAGTTATAGTAAATCAAACTAGGAGGCATGACAACAAGCTACAACATCAGGATAATGATACAATTGCAATGTAAGTGCTGGATGGAGGTACAAGTGTAACATGAAAGTGCTACAGGAACAAATTATAAGGATACAGGTGATAAGAGTGATGTATATAAGAGCGATATATCTCATTACTGTGATCGTCTTCAATACCAAAAATAATATCAGCACCAGTAATATCAATATTTTTTTGATAAATTATTGTTGATATAATCAGAAATATCAGACCAGAACAGTTTGGAAAAATGCAATCACCATAACAGATGAGTTATTGCTTCACTTTTCAGTTTGCAGAAACTACACAGTGAGTCAATATTTCTGCGGGATTTTTCTATAGAGCTCTTAACAGGGTAACATCTATATATAATTTTATAGTACGCCTTCTTCATTTATTGCTTAAAAACTAAAATGAGATACAAGCTGTAAATGTTCCTAAATCCTTTAAAATATAGTGTTCTTATGCATCAGAGGTTTACATGTAACAAAGATGTTTTCTGAAGTTACCAAAGTCACTGGGCAAAGGTTACCTATGGGAGCAGACTATGGCATCAAAGACAATTCCATACTCCTTTAGAGTAACTGGGATTGAAAATTCAGATAAGAACTGCCAATTGACAATTGTTGTTAAGAAGCAGACTGACCAACAAATTATTATTATCAAACCATATTTAAACAATAAAGATTTGTTCATATCTGTTGTTATTCCATATAAAATAAATGTGAAGTGAAAAATTGTGCTTGTAGAGAAGTGCCCAACACAAAAGCATCTGCTTATGAAAGCTGGAGAGTTTAATTGAAATTTTAGACACATAATTACATCAAAGTAGAAGACTTAAGCCACCCAAATTATCAAAAACATATGAGGGGATAAAGTACCACATTGAAGTAGGATTCTAGAAGAATTGCTTTATCCATTTAATTATGAATGTTTTGTTTAAGACTGAGAAATCTAAGTAGTTCAGAGTCCCATGTTTGTTATCATTCATTAATACAGATTTTTTAATAAGGCGGGTCTTATTTTTACAAATAAAGTTTGTCATAATTTGATCTATTATAATTCCTTTTGGGGCATCCAATGATAACGCTGTTTAGATTAGCCTAGATAGTCCATACGTTTTGGTTTTTCTTCCAGACAAATATATTTGTAGCCATAAAATACATTTGAGACAGAGTTCAGTGTGGCCTCAAAGTTTTCATGTTTTTTACTATGGATGCTGCTGTCTGTGCATGATTTAATAGTGTAGTGAGTTTGATCATAGTTATTCAGAGGTGAGTTCAACTACCAATCCGAATTCTGTATAAACTTTCAGAGTAGATTTCTTCTAAAGCAGTTGGTAAAATTTTAGAAATACATTTCAGGTGGTTCAAAGAGACAGCCACATCAACATATGCCTTTTGATTGTTCCATAATTTGATGATTCACATACACCAAGAATGTAAAATGCATGTTTGTTATTCCATTTTCTGAAATAAACAAGAATTTTAAAATGTCAGTCACATTTTTAAAATAATGGACATCAACTTAAAACAGTGCACAACAGAAAAGAGTATATGACAGAAAAGAATAAAAAATGTGGAAAAATCAGCATGATTACGTTACAAGGAAAACCACCTCCATTTGGATCAGAAAACTAAGCAGTGAGAAATTAATAAGGCATCCCCAAGTGGAAAATTATACAGAACGTCCCCTCATCATCTCATACTTGAAATAATATTAAAACTGTCTGCATGACCATTTACTTCCAAGACAAGATAGATGTATGTAATAGATTTTAACTTGTAATTCAAACCTTACCAAAAAAAAAAAAAGTTTTTTTAAACATTCAATATTCATTGGCCTAGCTGCCTGATGTTCATTTCCACACCATTGTCTCAATCATAGACTTCCTGCTAAAGATGAAAAAAAAAATGGTTCAATTTAATATTCAAAGCACGAATGTATATGAAAAAATTCCTCAATAGACAATTTCAAAAGCATTACATCGTTTGAATGACAGCTCCTAAATTGCTCTTTTTGGTTGGACCAAAGTAAAATAGTAACGTCATTCATGGACATTGCCATTCAGTGGATTGGAACGCTTTGAAAAGCTCTGGATGATTAAACATGGCAAAGCCGCACAAAGGGTTTCATTACTGCTGTGCATTCCTACCAATTCTGTCCCATTTATTAGCTCATTTCTTTCATACATTCTAGATTCACACTAAGAAATAAAATGGGCCTTGATAACTCCTCATTGTATGGCAAAGTCCAATTGTAATCAAGGAATACAATGAACATAAACTCGTAACCTGTGTTATTATGCAAATCAGCCGGCTCCGTTCAAATAAATATGAGTTATAATGAAGTATCCATGTTCTGTTTCCACTTTAATATCACTGAAAATACATTTCTTGTGCACATAATATGTGCTCTGCAGATGTCTAACTATAAGAGCACACTTTCTCTTATTACATTTTGTCAAGATTTCAAGCACTTATCTTTCAAAAACACAAAAACAAAGAAAAAATAAACACCTTAAGTGCCGTCAGTATGTGGTTGAAGACATTAAAGATTGAATTTTCTCTTTTTCAAAAGAGGGAAACCATGAAATGAGAGACAAATATTGCAAATGAATACTGCAGTATAGGTACATGTGAAATAAATGGAGCCAGTGTATTTTGTTAAAAGGTTAGCTGTCAACATACCCCAAAGAGGCAACAAAATGTATTTCTTTTGCACAGGATTATCTCTATAGCAATTGGCAGGTTGAATTTTATGACAGTAACTGGGCCTCCATGATAATGTAAATGCTCTTTTTTTCCAGATGTATTTTAAGCAGCATACAGCAATATGATACTCTTTTTCAGCGTACTGAGAACAGAGACGTTGAACAGCTTAGTTAGACATTACATTACATTACAGGCATTTAGCAGACGCTCTTATCCAGAGCGGCTTACACAACTTTTTACATAGCATTTTACATTGTATCCATTTATACAGCTGGATATGTACTGAAGCAATGCAGGTTAAGTCAGTAAGTAAGGTTAGACACCAGTTGAGCCTTTGAGATCAACTTGAATGCTATTTTTGTATATCAAGAGAGGTGGAGTACTAACCGCAGCTTTCCTACGCTGGTGTTGATGACGGCGTAAAATGAAAAATGTGTAACACTCGGAAATTTCTCACTGGTCACTTATTCACCTGCTCTTGAATGATTTAATAAACCACCTTCACCGGCTATGGTTTGGTATTCTGTGGAAATATGCAACAGTACATTCCAGTGCAGGAAAAGCATTTATCTGTGAAACATAATTCATAAGAAAGGGAAAATGTATGGGCGCAGCTAATTTAGCAGCTGTGATTCAAGGTATCATCAAAAATCACTTATTTTTTTAAATCATTGATTCATTTTGCAGATATTGCCTGTAGAAGTGCGTGCCCTCTTGTTCCTATTAATAAGTCTATTACGAAAGTCTTATGTTCTTTTGTCTTTACCCCCAAATTCTGCAATAATATGTAAAATGTTTAAATAAATATGCATTGTTGGTCAAACCCCCCCCCCCCGACCCCCACCCCCCCTTCCCTCCCCCACAGGATTTTTTTTAGTTTATTCTTTTTAAGTTGCATTTCTTAGTTTGCATCTTTTTCCAATGGGATGTAATTGGTTACTCCATTGCGAGTGGAAAGTTTGCCTCTACTTTTCCTATTAAGCGGTACTATTTTCTTGGTGATAAGCAATGATAAGCATTAAATTTGTGTTTTGGACAGAGGGGAGAAGTCCTGAAATGTTTCCAAGTAAACACAGTGATTGAGAGAGTGAAATACTGCGATTCAAAAAGGGTTGTTTTGTAGCATACATCCCAGAACGTTGAAAGAAAGGTGGGAAGGAAGTAGTAGTCTGGGATTGTTCAACGTGCAGAGTGTTAACATCTATGAATAATCTGTGAATCCCATTTGATACTGATCTTGTTCTTGGTGATACTGAAGTAGTATAGTTTTAGCATATTTAATCATGGAAAATGTGTTCATAGAGATTCTTATCCAAATAGAAAGTACGTATATAAAGATCAGTGTCAGTTCTGTTTGTGCTGTCTTTTTTATTTTGTGAAAGGGAGGGAGATAGTTTAATCTGTTCAAGATAAAAGTTTAAATTATTTTGATATGAGCTTCATAGAGTTTGCTGTTTGTCTCAACCAATTTTATGCTGTATGCAGAGAGGCTTGAGGTAGCCAGGCACATTTAAGCTTAAACCTTACAAATAGGCTTTATTGTAAGTGCACACAGGCTAAACCTTTGTGTATTAGCTGTTCCTGCACTTATTCTTGGCTGGGCTGAGCACCTAATGTGCTATGGAGACTTGATAAGGATAATATTTCACTAAGCCTTTGAATGACTCTCACATACAGCTTCCAAGGGTGCTAATATAAGCCATTGCATTTGAGAGGTCAATTTCATGCTGC
Organism: Anguilla rostrata; assembly: GCF_018555375.3. Lineage (NCBI taxonomy): Eukaryota > Metazoa > Chordata > Actinopteri > Anguilliformes > Anguillidae > Anguilla > Anguilla rostrata. The sequence continues at coordinate 13,504,757 of NC_057938.1, forward strand.
TAATGTGTTTTCATGATTTAAAAAAAAAAATGAAATATCTTCCTAGGTCATACTCACACCTATGTCTATGTTTTTTGCTTAACACTAGAACGGCCAGAGGCAATGTCATTGCGTATTTGGACTTTAAAATACAAATTACACCGATGCTGCAAAAGCAACACCATCCTCCTTCCATGGCTTTTGCTAAACAGCTGGGCCTAGAATTACTACATTGTTCGAATTTTAAAAATCGACATATTAAAAAAAATACAGGCATTTTGTACCATTTTCTTCACAAAACCGCCCTGCCAGATAATAGGTAACAGGTGCTGATACTCAGGTATGATTGGGTTGCTCTCTCCGCCAGCATGCTATTCAGCAACTGAATGACCAATGCTTTGACACAAATTGCTGGGTCAAGCGTTATCAAATCTAATTTCGCAATATAATTACAAGAAATGAATTCACTGCATTTAATGACGATGATGTACTTTGATTACTGACTCCACATGGGGATCAATCAAGGAACTTTGACCTGTCCTCCATCGGAATTCTTTAAAGATCCTTCAGATCCTTCGGTCTGCATTTGAGGACCACCTTTTTATTTTCAAACCACAAACGTTTGGTGACGGAGATGGCCAGTGCAGATGGGTAATTCTGCCTAAATTCCTTTTGGGAAATAAAATTATTACCTGATTAAAAAAAAAAAAACTTTTTTCTAAGCAAATTTTGTATTCAAACACTATTTTCTCTTTGTATGAGCATACACTATAGCACATTACCTTTGATTTTTGTTATAGAGCCTTTTTGAGTCATCTTTATTAAGAGAGCCAATAATTTTGTATAGACTTTGTATCAAATATTTACATATGTACTTCTAAGGAAAAACATGATTATTATATTTTTTAAATGACATTACATTGAGATTGATGGACCTAAGAGGAAGTGCACTCAGCATGGACTAAGTATTAGCAATACAGCATATTTCAGGTCAGACAAATCACAATAATCCTGATATTTTTAACTGGTAGCTGCATAAAGACATAATACCACAGAAAGAACAATAATGTATGAGCAGAGATAGGGAAGATTCTGTGAAAAGGCAACTGCAGATGGTTGTTTGATTGACAGCTTATGCAGGGTTGTGGACAGAAAGAGAAAAATAGAAATATTGTTTAAGTGTAATGTGTAATGCAGAACACGATTCCTACAATAATTGCAGCAGTGTGGAGAAAGAGCTCAGCTGTGTGTCTGTTCAATTTGTTATAAATGTGTCTAAATTCTTATTTGTACAATCTGAATATGCATCACAATCATGAATAATTATACAACTGATTTATTCATACATACAATATGCATATTGCTATACCAACTAGTGGATGAAACAGAAAAACAGAAGAATAATTTTCAAAAGGGAGAAGACTTGGACAAAAATGATTTCCGAGATACATTTTTCTATTTAATGAGCAACAATGTTTAAATGGGAAGAAGGAAGAGATGAAATATATTAACTAAGAAAGTTAAGAGTAAATGAGTTTTGGGCTTCCTTGGTAATATCAAATGGGGATGAAGGCATTGGCTTATGCACCAAACATGAGTTTGGTCTGAATGGAATGGATCACTGGACTAAAGACGTGTAGAGAATGAGTGGCCGTGCACTTAAACACACTGCTACAATGGCCCAGCGACTCTTCACAGCCCATCTCTACAGTGTCACTCAGAATCACACAAATCAAACAGCATCATAACTATGGAAACAGGGAGGCTGCACCAACGGTATGACAACGAAGGGGGGAAAAAAAGCCATCAAAAAAATAATAAAGGTGCTCCTCCTCATGGGTTCTTTTTCAGAGGCTGGTGGGAAGGAAGGTGGAAGAAGGGAAAAAATGCAGAGCCAACCAGATCCTTTTCATTCGAGAGAGTGCCACAAGACCACAACCATTCTCACGCACATTGGTGGCATAAAAACCAGCGAGGCTCTTCTGTTTGTTGACTTTCCCCTCTGCTTTTAATAATCGCCAAACAGGTATTTTAGCAGGGGCTCAGCTCTGTATTTGATTTAGGTTTTAATATTATTGGCTGGGCAATTTATTTTGTAATAGAGTGGTAAGAGTGAATGGGTGTCTTCCTAGCACACTTTAATAATCCATTGGCCTCCCCAGGGGGTGTGGGGGGACTGTTCTTTTTTCATTCTTTTTCCTCTGCTATCCATATCTAGGAATGAAAACACTGCACATTCACTTTTTCTTCAAGCAAAAACCAAATAAATATTGATCTCTTTCTTCTCTTTCTTATTATGAAAGAAAAATATCAGACAGCATTCTGGGCACTCATGAAACATTGATGTTCAAAGCCACTATCTAGTCAAACAGGGTTAAATCTCAATACTTACTGCAGTAAGTGCTCACACATGACATCGGAAACTTTTATTTCTCTCATGGCAAACTCACAGAAGTCCTGCATAAAACCAGATCTGGTTTATAACCATCTGGGGTGAACAGGGTGGCCAATCCATCAACAGATGTCCAGAAAGTCCTACAAATTGTTATGGGATAGTGCATTCTCAGTTCTTCATTAATAATTACACATTTATCAGATTCACAGATTCACGTATCCACAGTGACACAGCTTGCATTCTTTACATCCAATCCATGTATACAGCTGGATATTTATTGGAGACATTTAGGTTAAGTGCCTTGCTCAAATGAAGGTGAATTGCTCACCTGTGGGGGCGACAGCTCAGGAGGTAAGAGCGGTTGTCTGGCACTTGGAGGGTTGCCGTTTCGATCCCCTACCCTGAGCGTCTCGAAGTGTCCCTGAGCAAGACATCTAACCCCTAATTGCTCCCAACGAGCTGCATGGCAACCTTTCACCGTTGGTGTGTATGTGAATGGGTGAATGAGAGGCATCAATTGTAAAGCGCTTTGGATAAAAGCGCTATATAAATTCAGTCCATTTACCATTTACCTTGCAACTTCACTCCACCACCAGGGAATCAAACCTACAAACTTAGAGTTGCCATACACATTAAATGTTATTTTAGTAAATACCCTTAAAGCTGACAGTCTGCTCTTTAACCTCATATTTATTGTTTAATTTCATTTTCAATGTGCTGGAGAACAGTGCAAGAGCAAGACAAATTGTGTCACCACTGTCCAAGTACACTGTATATGACAGTTGGAGCCAGTTTTACGACAGATCTGTTCTTAAGTTTGAAGATGATCTAGTTTACTTCAGAGATGGGCAATGTGGGCCATGTCTATTTCTGGTTTTCATGCCAATGTCTGGCTTTAATTGTTTAACCAGGCATACCATTTACACTAACTTACATTTTAGCTACATTTCTTGATGACAGTTGAAGACTGTTCTTCTGCCCCTATATGAAATGTGTTACTGTGATGCAATCTACAATTGAAGCAGTCTTGGTGTATACAGCTAATTAGTTCATTTAGTCTGGGTAATTGGTGGAAACAAAAACCTGCATACTCCTTCCAAGTCTGGAATTGCCTACCCCTAGTTTACTTAATGAATTGCATTTGTAAATATGCTTATGATTTATTTAGCTGACAGTAAATTAATCTAAATAAGCTTTGAATTCTGAAAAAAAATAAAAATAAATAAAAAGCTAGAAAATGACAACACAGTTGAGTCATAACAGGCTTTAAAACATAATTACGGAATAATGTGAATCCTTGGTGGCCACAAATGCTGAAATTCCATGGTCTTCATTTAAGCACACAACACGAAGCACTTAGTAATTTAATATAGTTAGAGTCAGAACAGAAAACAATTGCTAAGTAAACAATGAATAAGAATAAGATGAGTGTCCCAACTGGCCATGACAAACTGAAGGGGCAGCTTGATGTGCTATGCAGTGGCATGCAGCTGTGTTGTTAAAACATAACTGAGCCAGATTTGACTTTCTTTGATTTAGGACCGTAAACTGCATATGGCCCTGTGTTTTTGAGTGACCGTGGTCTGAATGGGACATTATGAATGGTTTTTCCTATGTTCCATTATCTGAAATGATAACTAAATTATATGTTTCTGTGCATGTGTGTGTGTGTGTTTAAAGTACAAATGGTCTGTTTTTACTTTTTCTTTGACATTTTTGCACACAGTGTGATACTGTATGTGTTTTATTTAATATTTTTCCTGCACACCAAAACACCCATTGAGAAAATCTATCGAACAGTTTTCTCTTTTGTTTTTTTTTTTTTTGGAATGAAAAATACACTTTTACAATAATTTGGACATTTTGTGGAATGATTTCAGATACTCTGCAGTCTAGAATCATTTGTCACTGCAATCACTTCTCAAATTTCTGCAGGAGAACAGAATGGATTACTGCAGATTGATGGCCGAGGGCCCTCAGACTCAACACTGTCAGGAAGGACGGAGCATAAAAAATCAAAGGGTTCATCACAAGCTGATCTGAGAGATCCTGATCAAGACCAGGGGATGCCAATCTGAGGCCCCGACACCCCTGGGCATTCACAAAGGAAAGTGGGCGAAAATATTCCCACGAGGCGAAACAATTACATTCTTCTGAGTTTCTCCTTGGGACCACCATTTTGGAAACCCCTAGTTTAACAAGCCAGATCATTGCATATAACCCCTGCTTCTGAGGTCAGAGGGTGCGCACCTCGAATGAGTACTGATCTTCTCCCAGGCGTCCTACACGTCAGTGGTGCATTGTATGACGGCTGAATGTAATTAGCTTTCTGATTTCAATATGCTGCTTTGATGCATGTTTGTGTTCTGGAGATATTTATTTTCTTGGAGAGTTCTTGGTATAATGTGCTTCAGCTCAGTATTTTTTTTTTTTTTAATTTTATTTATTTTAACCTTTGTGTTAAAGCCCATTTTGCTTTCTAAATCCAAAAAATATTTTTGCACCCTTTTCCTTTTCTTTTTTTTTACAGCTATCTAAACCCTAGTGATAAAGTACGTTTTGCCAGTTTCATGAGGGAGTAAAAGTTGGAGAATTTAAATTCTTCTTTAATAGATCATTTATTGCCAGCCCAAATTAACTGAGGTAGCAGAAAAAAAGAACTTAGACTCATTTACAATTTCTTGATTTAAAAAATATATATTTATAATACAAACTAATTAACCATTTGACATATAGCACTGGATACTTTATTAATGGATGTATGTTTCTAAAATTAGAGTTGAACGTGTGTAATAAAAACATATAATTAATAATTAATTAATAATTATAAAAAATATTTTGTGCTTGAATCTGACGTCCAATTAAATTATCTTGTTTGTTTGTTCACATACACATTATGGTTAAGTGATCACCAAAATGAACTCAAACTAAGATAATTTAACTTGCATTTCATTTGAGGTTAAGGATAAATGTTGTCTGAATCCAGTTCCTTAAAGGTGAGAACCTATAAAACTGATCATTACATTACATTTATTTGGCAATCGCTTTTATCCAAAGCCATGTACTAATAAGTATCATGTGCATAGTAAAATGTTTTGTGTAAATAAAATCTAAGATACTAAGCATTTTTACTCCCAGAATACATTGTGTGCCCTGTCTATGTCTAACTATGTTAAACACTGTGAGTTTGTACCCAAGTCCCCTCCTCAGTCTGCATCTAACCTACCCCCTCCAAAATAAATAAATAAATAATTAAAAATAAAAAGATACAACAGGACTGTTTTGATGAGGCAAGTGAACTTGGGGCTGGGGTGCTGTGCCTGATGCTAATGATCCTGGAGGTTCTCTCCAGTAAGCTAAAGAGGAGAATCAAGTCTCATCACTATCTCGATGCATGCCAGGGGTGCCACAAAGCAGGCATGGCCCCAATGGCCTTTGCGGCTATGGCTGTGGAAGCAGTGAGACTGCAGACAGAATCCACTTGCTTGGTGAAGCCAATGCTATGGTGAGCCATGCTGAGTTGCGGTGAACTGTGGTGAGCCATGGTGAGTCGGCGGTGATCTGTGGTGAGCCATGATGGCGAGTGGGGCTTCTGCCAAAGGCAGAAGCCATCTTTTCTGCTGGATGCAAGCAACAGCAGGTGATTGAGCTTGCAGCCATCAGACTCCGCACTAGCAGCACACTGATTTTCTTTCTCATACATATGTATTACATCAGAGGTTTCCATCTCTACCTGAGAAGGGAAGGCTTTTATTTTTTTCTAGCACACCTGACAACTACTCAAGGTATTGACAGAAGATTGATTATTTGATTTACTTAACCTGGGCAAGAACAAAACCCTGTACACACACTGACCCTCACAGTTATCTCTAGATACCCCTGTAGCACGTATACAGCCAAACTGGTAAACTTTTTCAGATTCTATTGATTTTCACTTCATTTGCACATAAAAAGTTTGGTTTTTTGTAGGCTGTTCATTTTGTCAAAGTATTCAATAATTGTTCACAAAAATCAGTAAAATCAGTAAAGAGGTTGGACTAAATTCTGGCTTTTAATGTTCCTCAGGAGAGAAAATATTCTGAACAATTCGCTGTTCAGTGGGATTCAGTCCAACTGAGTGGGAGCCAAATGGCAGAGCTTATTTTGGCAGCAGGCAGGCAGCCACGCCCATGTGACTTGAGTCACTGGCCTTATGCAAACCACATGTCATTTAATGGTGCGTTATGCCAAATTTCCAATGCAGTTTAAACGTTAGGGAGGATGTAATTTAACAATTTCCCATAACAGATCTCAAGAAATCTTCAGATGCGTTGATAGAGCTACAACCCGATTTCTTTTCCCATATATTTTATTCTTTCCATTTCATACCCACAACTATAGATCACTTTTAATTAACGGTGATGTACCTGACAAACCATCCACAGTGCAAAAAAATATCCCTTACTTACGGCTGGGGCTGTGAGAAAACTCTTGTTGTATGGCATTAACTGCTTGACTATAGTCCCACACAGCCCTTGAAAAATAATTCACAGCTCATTTTCACGGCAAATGTCAAAATGAGATTAACTGAAGTTGAGCCGCAATCACATCCGCATTTGCTGCCAGTGTTACCTGTAGTTAAAAACGTAATTAACATCACAAAGTCATCTTAAATAATTGCACTTCCTCAAAGCTAAGAATTTTGAGGAATACAGCAGCATATATCATTGTGTCTCCTTTGCCTAAAAATGAGCAGCCTCTCCTCTTGGCCCAAATGCAACACTATACAGAAATTTTAATGATGACTGTGCCTTCTGTTCTGTGCACATCAGAAAATAAATAGAATAAAAGTTCTTTCATATGCAAATGTGTCATCGAATGGCATTTAACTGTGCTCACTCATCCTAAATATAGGGGTATCACTTCACTCCCTGAAAAAATAAAACATTTTTCCTCATGGATTTTTTAAAAGCTGTAATTGCAGCTTTAGAGTTACCATTAATTGACTGTTTGTTTGTATACCTAGATACATTAAGAGAAAGTACTTTTGCATCAGTGCAAAATAATTAGCCTACATTTTTCCACTAATCTGAATTCAAGAACTTTTGTTGCTGCAAATAAAAGGTGCAATAAAGTGTGTAATTACCATGATAATAATTCTATTATCTGTAGAGATCACAAAAAAGGTATACAGTGCCCTCTGGAATTATTGTCACCTGCAATTAATATGAATTAAAAATACTGTATAAAATGAATTTTTTGTTTCTCAAATGCTTTCTTTACGTGCAATTATTTCCATCCCTTTTGCCAAGATTGGATCTTTTCCAATATTGTTTGATGGTGTGGGAGAACATATAGCAAGGGAACTAATACCATTCTTCCAAATGAAATTCCCTAGATCAATCAGTCCTGGCCTTTCACTAGTGGACTCTTTTTTTCAACTCACCCCACAGGGATTCAATAGAGATTAGGTCAGGGAACTGCAATGGCCTGTTTCTTGTGGATTTGGAGGAATGTTTTGGATTACTGTTGTTCTTGAAGATCCAACCACAACCCAGTTTTAGCTTCCTAGCAGGGGCAGCCTGATTTTGATCCAAAATCTCCTGGTACTTAGTTGAGTAAATGATGCCATATTTCCTAATTTGGTTCCCAAGGCCCACATCACATGTCCACCACAGTGGGATTTAGGTTCTTTTCTGCATGGCCATCCCTGATTTTATGCCCAACCCATCTGTGGTAGTGGTGACATACATTTTCAAGAAAAATATTTATTTCCTAATGAGGAAACGTATGGTTAAAATACAAAACACTACTTTCTGTGGTAGTCCTCCTATGTCTATTTTTTTGGGCAGTTATTTTTTTCCAAGAAAAAAAAATGCTTAAAATTTAGTTTGAATTTATTCAGAGAAAGTGACAATGAAGATGTGAAGATATAAGAGCTTTTTATCCATTATTGTTTTAAGACTCTGGACGTTTAGGAATAGAAAGAAAGAGAGAGAGAAAGAAAACTGAGGGTTCTGTCATGTTGTAGTCATTATATCTGCAAGGACTAACAGAGCCAGAGACTTTCCATTGCTGCACTGTTCAGAAAAGGCTTCTGGGTGAAACATGAAAGACATCCTTGTTGAGAATGAAAAATATGGTAAGAGCTGGGCTATCAGCTCTATGAGGAGTGCAGGAGTGAAAGAGCCTCCAGCCGAAGAGCTGGCACACCCAGTCTGCAGCACTGCATCTAATTAAGCTGCAAAGCCTTACTTTGTGCGTCCTTTCTGTTCTAACAGGGGGACTACACAGTTGAATGCGGACACACAACATATAGGCTTGTATGTATGTGCACAGACATACACAGGTATACAAAAAATTATGATCTCTCTTGTTCTCTCTTTTTCTCTCTCTATTTATCTATCTCTCACGTACACACACGTGCACATGCATAGCTACACATACTGTAAGCGAGAACACTCACATGTTCACACACATACAGTCATGTGAACTTGAAAAAATGGATGCATTCACACACAGTCATGAAAACATGAATTCACATACACTGCCGCACATGCAATAGAACGTACATGCAACTGTGCCAGCATGTTAACATACTCATATACACACACACACACACACACACACACACACACTACACGGCCAAACGTATGTGGACACCCAAACATCACAACATATGTGCTTATTGAACATCTCATTTCAAAACCATAGGCATTAATATGGAGACCCCCCCCCCCCCCAGCTCCTATAGCATTCATCTTCCGTTCGTCTGGGAAGGCTTTCCACAAGATTTCGGAACATGGCTGCGGGGATTCACTTCCATTCAGCCACAAGAGCATTAGTGAGGTCGGGCACTGATGTTGGGCAATAAGACCTGACACGCAGTCAGCATTGGCAATGCAATTCATCCCAAAAGCGTTGAGGGGTTGAGGTCAGGGTTCTGTGCAGCCCAGTCAAGTTATTCCACACCAAACCATTTCTTTATGGACCTCGTTTTGTGCAAAGGGGCGTTGTCATACTGAAACAGGAAAGAGCTTTCCCAAAACTGTTGCCGCAAAGTTGGAAGCACACAATTCTCTAGAATGTCATTGTATGCTGTAGCATTAAGATTTCCCTTCATTGGAACAAAGGGGCCTAGCCCAAACCATGAAAAAAACAGCCCCAGGCTATTATTCCTCCTCCAACAAACTTTACAGTGCATTCGGGAGGGTAGAGTTCTACTGGCATTCACCAAACCCATATTCATCCGTCAGACTGCAGATAGTGAAGCGTGATTCATCACTCCAGTGTACACATTTCCACTGCCAATAGCAATGTTCTTTACCACACTGCAGCCGTTGCATGGTGATCTTAGGCTTGTGTACAGCTGCTCGGACATGGAAACCCATGTCATGAAGCTCTCGGTGAACAGTTCCTGTGCTGACCTTGTTTCCAGAGGCAATTTGGAACTCTGTGGAGAGCGTTGCAACCCTCCAACACTGGGTGCTGCTCGATGCATGCTTCAACACTCGGTGATCCCATTCTGTGAGCTGTGGCCTACTGGTTTGTGGCTGAGCTGTTGTTAGTCCTAGATGTTTCTATTGCACAATAACAGCATTTACAGTTAACCGGGACAGCTCTAGCAGGGCAGATATTTGACATACTGACTAGTTGGAAAAATGGCATCCTATGACAGAGATGAAAGCAACTGAGCTCTTCAGTACAACCCATTCTACTACCAATGTTTGTCTATGGAAATTGCATTTCTATATGCTTGAATTTATGCACCTGTTAGCAATGGGTATGGCTGAAGTAGCCAAATCCACTAATTAGAAGGGATGTCCACATACTTTTGGCCATGTAGTATATATATGTATATGACATGCACACACAAGCAGTATGCATTTGAAATTTACAACTGCAATCTGCAATGATTTAAAAAAAATTTTTTTAAACTGTATAAATTGTTTATCACCTCTGTGCAGGTGTTGGTGTTAGTCAGTGCGTCTTTTGGGAGTAAGCTTAAACACATATTCAGCATAATCCCTCTTCCAGGCTGCAATCCAACATTTATTTAAGATGTGTAGCTGAAATTACTTTGCCGGGATACTGGTGTAATTAGAATTTAAAGCCGCCGTGTCTAAGTAATTGAATGAGAAATACAATAGCATTTAAGGATGTGGCACAGTCAATAGATCCCCACCATTAATTATGCATGTTTTACAGGTAACCTATTAAATTCAAATGGATATAATTCATCCATATTTGTTAGGACATTAGCAAATGAACTTGTCTAATAGGCTCTCAACATTAAGCAACGATGGCCTTGGAAGGAGACGTGAAGGAATCGTAACATGCGAATGAGGCTGGAGCTCAATTATTAACCTCTTTAATGCGAGGAGCACTTTCCAATTTAGAGTTCAATGCGGTGGATAATGAGAGAATGTAATGTGTGCAACGGCAATTGCAATAAACAAGACCTTTCTGAAAGCAATTCTCCCACCTAACATGACTGCGTGCCTTCGGCCTGCTCCCATTTAGCCGAGGGGGGTAGCTGGCCGTGGTCGCTAGAGAGGGGGCTGAGGAAGGGAGGTGTGGAACTTGCTGTCACAGACAGCGAGACATTCAAGGACTGAGTGTGCCTGTTGTTTCTGAGGATACGGCTGGATAACAACTTTCTCCTTAACTCTGGCCTACCCCACTGTCAGGTTAGGTGGTGCAAGGGGGGGGTTCCCATAAGGTGCAAATTAAAGGCACTGGAAAGGGGGTAGGTCTAAACTCTAAACAGTTGGGTAGGTCAATGAAGAAGAATACCTCCAATTAAAATTTGTTCTTAACATTGATTTACAGATTTAATAAATGAATAAATTCTCATTACAAACAGTTTTTGTTAGTTCATTTTTGTAATTGTTGAATTCCCAAAAAATGGTAAATCAAAGTGAACATCTGTGGTTGCCAGGAAGAAGAAAGACCACAGCAGGAATGACTAATGATGTCTGTGTGTGTGTGTGTGTGTGTGCGTGTGTGTGCATGTGTATGTATGTATTATTAGTATTACATTATTTCCTTAATGTTTTTCCCTAAATCTGTCAGGAATTGTATTGTTGGATTGTTTGTGCAATTAGAAATGATATTTAAATTTTTGATTATGATTCATTTTAGCTGGAGAAACACTGTAAAAACACTGGTCAATTTCCACCAAGCTACTGATTCTGTAAAAGGAGAAAGAGTAACATTACGCACTTTGCATGAATAAAAGTTAATAAAAATACTTAAGTATTGCCATAAAAGTATGTTCATGAATGCTAATGGGAGCATTTAAATGACATTAATGAAATGTATTATGTCCTTGCAATACGTTTAGTGAAGTTATGGGAGAAGCATTTTTCAGATAGACTGAACAGACAAAACACTTTCTAGTTGAGGGTGCATTCACATTTTTACAATCCACAACCAGGAGTATTGCATCATACTACTGCCTCATGTAGAAAAGTTGTGTACATTAAACTAATAAGATGGAAGAAATCTTGGGAATGCACAGATGTGTTCTGACATTTCACTTCTTCAAGGTGAAAAGGTCCCAGCTCTTTAAGTGCACGATAAATTACGCTGGCATCTGTAAAGCAACAACACTGGCTCTTGCTCGAAGGCATATGTTCAGTTATGTACAAAACAAGTGAAGGTGGTGGGCAACCTTTGCCACTTTGCCTTGTTTATGGCATCCAACCATGGTTTCACATCGTTTCTCAGCAAACAGGATTGTATATGCACACAAACACACACATGCTTGAATCCAATCTAATTTTAAAATGTTTGTGTGCTTTCCACATTCCCTTTTCTCCCTGTTTTTTTTTCTTCCTCATGTTAAAATTCTATTCTTTATCAAGCCATAATTTTCTCTACCTTTCTGATGGAGGAGATAAAAGCCGCTGGAAGAGACTAAAATTAGAGGCCAAAGAACTCTGAGTGCATCGAGGAGAGCCTTGTTCGCCAAGGAAAGAGATTTGCGGGGCACCTGGTCAAGCAGACATTCAGAATTAATGAAGTGCTCCCCTCACAATCTATCAGTCGGCTCATGACCGCTATCTGGTGACAAGATCAATACCTGTGTGCAGGGAGACAGCGTAGGGAGATACTTGCTTGTACTCTGTGTGCATTTTGACAGATGCGTACAGTTATAATTAACAGTTATATATATGTGACTGATGCTGCTTTGTCTAGGATTTTGAAAAAATCAGATTTTTTGATCATACTTGTAATATATGTTTCTGTGAGTGCTTCTTCAAGGGTAGGTGTTAATGCGTGCATGTGTGCATGTACGTAAACAGAGAAAGTTCAATTGAAAGCAGTCTTCATTTTCTCACTCTCTTCTTGGTTTCTCTACATCTAATATACTGCGGAAAGGAAGAAAAAAAAAAAACAACAACTGTACAAAATTAATTTACCCACTTAAGTCCAGGAGATTTTTGTTGTAAGGACTGCACATTTCCAAGAGCTAGGTTCATTTCTGAGCTGTCCTTAGGTATTTATTTATGCTATAAAGAGGTTCCCGCTGTATTTATTTGTAGTGAAATATAAGGACGAATGTTAATTGAATTCATGGTATGATGTAGTTTAATGAAGAAATCTTAATCAATGGAAAAGTATTTTCTGTCAAAATGAACACTGAACAAAGTTATATATTTCCTTTTCCAGCTACATGGACCTTTATGGGGCCCATTGCATCAAGTATGAGCACTTCTTTTGCCTCATTAAAAGAAAAAATCTTTTATTTGTTACCTCTAAAGAAAGGTCTCACAAATGATATGCATTAACAGATGAATAATCTGCAGTGCCTGGAAATTGCAAATTGGATTCAGAAAATCTATTCGTGCCCAGTTTTCCCGTAAGAAATTCAATACGATCATGCAGGGACTTTGTAAAATGAATTACAGTGCTGATCATTTCAGTGCTGTCTTGCATGATCGAAGAGATAACTGCTTTTGTGCTCACTATAAACAGTTTATGCAGCAGATACCGGTATTTTGGTTACAATTAATTTCATGTTAAATTACACTGAAGATTACATTTGAACTGTGTAGCACAGTGAATAGAACATGTATCAAGCAATGTATTGACGATAAAGCATAATACTAAAGCATACTTATATTTCATGCCTTGTAGGATGTAACTGTTTGATTTCATATTGCTGTTGTTGCCATCGTAGTTGTTAAACTGTATGCTTTCAGCCAGTGGTTTCCCATCACTGCTGTGTGTCTGTTGGATCTGAGAGGCCTCAGCCTTTAGGAAGTGACATATTCCAGCAGATTCTGAAATGAGAATGGGAATATGATGAGCTGATCTTGCCTTTGGCTCAGAAGCTGTTATGAAGTAAGTTGAATTATTTGATCAAGAAGTAATTTAAATCACTTGTATTTTTTTCTTTCTTTACCTAAGTATATATACCTTCACATACTACTAAATGTTTCAAGAACAAAGCTCATCCTTGAGATATGGCTTCTTTTCAGTCCTCAGTCCACCAGCTGAGCTGTGCAGCAATGGTATTGGAGGAGTATAATTCATGTACAGTTCGTACAAGTAGACGGCACGTGGCCAGAGTTGCTGCTGATTACAGTCAGGATCTAATCCCGATCATTGGGCTCATAAAACTCAGGATGAACCACAAGGCAACTCCGTCGATATCACAGAGTATGTGATTGGATGCTCATTTGTATGATATCTGCCCTTGAGAATATTGAGTAACGCTGACCTATTACCATATAATATTACTGCAATTACTAATGGCAGACATGGGAAGCAATAATCTCCAATGATTAAAAACTCCACAATAATGTTTACATAGCCACGTTTACAGACACACACACACACACACACACACACACACACGGTCTTGCCACTGAGCCACTTGGTGTTTAAGATTGTGGTTACAAGGGTATTAATACCAGAGGTTTTAGGTGGGAGATCATGTGCTTTATCAGTTTATGCAGATGATGCAGTGCTTATTGGGGGGAGGGGGGCAGGAAGATATTACATTTCTTAGCAAAACATTGGAAGATGAGCCTCCTCAGTTTACTGTGATAAGTGCAGATGGTTTATTATAGGCAAGTGGGATCTTATGAGCCCTCTAGTGGATAAAGCTTCTAGGAGTGGGCAAAGGAGGGTTTTGGGTAAAAAGTTAATTGTAGCTGTGAACCTGGAGGGCTTAGTTGAGAAGGTATCTACCTGGTTGTCTAAATGGTGTTAGCTGTTTCCATGTCCTGTATGGGCAGGGCCATGAATAACCTGCCTGCATTAATGCTTTGGCTTCCTTCAAAATTTCACAGATACAGTATGTGGTAATACGTAGATGTTGTTCACAAAGAATGTGAAATATATTTTCCCAGTCTGATGTTCGCTTGAGTTGGAATTTTGAAACCAACAACTGAATTCCTTGCTATGCCTCTGCTCACCTCAATCTCTTGTAAAAACATTCAGATTCTAGTATTGAACTGGGCTGTATTTTTATTTTTTAGTCTGGGCAACACCGGACCAGGATGTGTTTTAAATGAACCTGGAAAAATTGGCTTTAGCTGTTCTAACATTATTTTTATTGACCTGCTTTGCAAACAAAGAAAAACACCTTCATGGTACTGAATGTTAGCTAGCTAGTTCAACAGATGGAAAATAGATGGACAATATTCAAAACGAAACTGGCAAACAACACACACAAACTAAGGTACAAAGATTAATGGCACTTAAGAATAATAATACACAAACAAGCATGTGGAATTGTTGTTATTTGTGTGGACTGACTGGTTGGTGTTGCTACAATATGAGGACACTGGGGGCTTAGCCCAAAATATTGTCGGGACATCCTCACTAGGGGGACATTTTTTGAATTTCAAAAAGTAAATGCATCAATCTGGTGTGCTATGATAGGAATGATGAAAACATAGATCAAATAAGATATTTGTACAGAAATTTAACAAAATTATTAGTTGAGATTAGAGCCAAAAAGGGTCCCTTAAATTGTGATATATATGGCCACCTGCCAAAACATTGCCATCCCTTTTATCAGCAAGAGTGCCTACTGTGGGATACGTAAGCCACACCTGCAGTCTTATTACCAAATGGGCTACAGTACGGCAAAAGTTTGGTCTACAGTACACCGATTTGCAAAAAAAGGACTCAAAGATGTTTAATGAGCCACACTGCATACCAACACACCCTCAAGTCTCTTACTCTCAATCACATAAAATTCCTATAGAAAATAGTGAAAAAATTCACCTTTTGTGCCTTACAGCTTGATAACAAGACGAATTAAATTAGGATGTTTATCACTCATCTGCATGACCTACTCCACATTTTAAAAGTGAAAGAAAACTTATAGTAAATTTAATTAATGAAAGATAAAACACAGACATGCCTTGATTGCATAAGCATTCACATCCCTTGAAATTGAAATTGCTCTGAAATTGCTCTGGTGAATCAGCAACAAAGTGTGTTAAACTTTATCCAACAGTTGGCAAACGTTTAGTTAACTTGGCAGGATCAATATTAACATTATCCGGTAGTTAACGGTACAATGTCTGTGTCCATCATATCCATCTCTAGTTGTCTTGTTCACCAAAGTTGATGTTTTTCACCCAATATCATTTATCAGTTTGTTAATTATAATCATCTTTCTTTAAACAAACTAATCTTACATTAGGTAAATGTATGGACAGTGTATGGACTAGCCGTCTAGTTAAATATATAATTTTTATTTTAGCTTGCTCTCTGGCTATCTGATTTGAAATCTCCTATCCAAAACACCTGTGATATTTAATGTAATGCCCTGTTGTGGATTATTGATTACGTAATTCATTATTGAAAACCTGAATTGTATAAAACACTAACATCCCTGGCCTCCGTGTGTCTGTACAAATCTGAAATAGCTAGCTAGCGGATCTGCTGTTGCTGCAACATTACTCTCACTCTGAGGTAAATCTTTCCTTGACTGAGTCTTACTTTGCTAACTATTCTTCAAAGCAACTTCCTGTAAAAATCCCTGTCTATCCATATTATGTTGCTAAATAGATAAATAGAACTTCTTTATCAATAGTATTAATAATAATAGATCTGAACTGAATTATTAATGATTGCAATTAGTGAACAAGTGCTTGTCTATCATTCACAGAGCTATCAATGTGTGAACAGGGGGAGCTAAGAGGAGTGGTCTGATCTGTGCTACAATATTAGCCTTTGAGCAAATATATTTTGATGATGCTGGAAAATATATTCAGAGCTAGCCTCAAAACATTTGGCGATTAAGCCATGAAAGCCCATGCCTACGATGCCCATGGACTGACAAGTTTTAGATTGTCCGTAGACCTTCTGGGATTTTTTCGACTTGTCAGTCTTGTCTTGTGTCTTTGGTCTGAACTGTACCTTAGTTTCGCAACCTTGTGCTACAGCTGACAATGCTAGCCTCGTGCCAGCTAGCTTGAATGCTTGTTTTGTGAAGTCAGTGTTGAAAAGACTTGCACTTTTGAGGAATAGAGCTGGCTGGAAACCAACAGGTACACTAAGAGCTGTCTCTGACATCATGTCTACTTGGCTCATGTAGAAGGTGGTGGAGGGATCCAGAAAGTGCTTCCTGGGTGTTACATGAGAAACACTGGCAAAGAGGGATTGTGTTAAGCCAGGGGGTGAGGGCAAAGGTGGTTGTTTCCCCCGTTATGCCTGTTTGAAGGGATCTACAGAACGGGGAGGACATGTTTCTCTCCTTTTACAACACTAGAGCTTGGGGACATTGGCAAAAAAGCTCTCTTGTTAACTTGCATGAAAGTCATGCACCAGGCAGAGTTCCAGGGGCAGGGGGTATCAAGGTGGTCTGGGCTGTTCTTTCATAAGGGGATTTTGACAAACTCTGTATACTTTTCCTTAGAGAAGGATCCAGGTGATCTACATTGGAAGGTCACACCTTAATCCTTGAGGGCACGAGGGTGTACTTTTTTGTAACTTGGAGGAAACCCAATTGCATGTGCATGATGCTGTTATATGCTCATAGCCAAAAGACCTGTTTCTTGAGATTACTTGAGTGGTGGTTTTATGGCTTAGGGGAGATACTTTCTCTTCAGCTTTTTATAGGGGAAGCTCAAATACTGTTTCACAGTGCTACTGAATTACCTGTCTGACCAGGTGAAATTTGTGATAATGAAGATATGAATGTGTTATGGGGGTTGATGCAGTGAATCCTAGAACCACAGAAATGGGTTTGGTTTGCTCAGTTATTTTTGAACCATTTGGTTATGACCTCAGGCACGTGGCAAGAAGTTAGGCATATAGAGTTTTTTGAATATACCTTGTTTGTGGGATAATGGGTTTTGGGAAATACAACACCCAATTCCTCAGCTCTTCCTTTTAATGCTGTTTTTTTTTTCTTGTCCATTGTGAAAGACTATGCTTTGCAACCAGAGAATTAGAGAATGTTTTGTTAATTTTTCTTTATGACTGAACTCCCTTGAGCTGTTGTCTTTGTTTCTTTTTAAACTTATTTTGGGATTGTAATGTACAGTACAGTCAATAAGTGTTTGGAAAGTGACACAATTTTTGTTGTTTTGGCTGTGTACTCCAGGACTTTGGATTTGGAATAAAACAATTAATATGATGCTAAGGTGCTGACTGTCAGAATTCATAAAATTGTAACCAAGTAGTTAATATGACAGCTTTATTTCAAATTATTGCAGCGGTCTCTCTAACGGGGAAAAAGAAATGTCCACACAAAAAAAGAGTTCGCGAATTCACTGTTTATTAAAGTCAAACAGGTTACCGTCCAGCCATAGCAACGCCAAAAACAACAGTTTAACAGATTAACTTTTCTTTACAATATTTCTAACACACCATCTTCCTGTCCAGCATCCCGCCCCAAGAACACAGACAACCTGGGTCCCTCCCATAATGCCCTTCTCCGACCCGCCCTCTCACCCACTGACCTACCAGCCACAAGGACGCCCCGGCATCAACCACACAGGGCATGTCTAAGGCTGGCAGCCCAAAAAGACACAAACCAAACAAACATAAACGCTGACATCCTGTCCAATAGGGTCGCTACATTGTTAATTTGTTGAATTACTTTTGCTCACCTAAAATGGGGGACTATGTATAAATAGGTCTGTAATTCATTCAAGTATCACCCAATATGCATGTAAATACCCCCAAAATGAAGCCGACAGTCGGCTATTTAACCTCACATCCATTCTTTTACTTCACATCCAACATGCTGGAATATAAAGCCAGAACAACAAAAATTGTGTCACTGTCATAATACTTTGAATCTAACTGTGTGTGTGCGTCTGTGTGTGTGCATTCGTTTGTGCGTGTGTGTGCACCAAGGGGGTTATTTTAGCCCTGAAAAGTCAAACTTCTTACAATAGTGCTGATGGGAGGTGCAGCCTGTAGTTAGAGGTTGTCATTTCCAGCTAGTTCTGCACTTCATCCCCCACCAACTACTCTATTAAATATGGTGCAATGCTGTGCCCATTGAAAGCACCCATGTTTCATTAATAGATAGAGAGGAAAGTTTTGAATCTCATCGGACACGGTACATTACCTCCACTGCCTGTGAAATTATAATGGCAAAAATAAAATGTGTGAGAAAGAATCCGGGAGATCTGACCACATAATATTGGACAGTTTGTAACTTAAAAAGACATAGAAAGGCGTTTGCATTATCATATGTACTATATGGGATCCTGTTGATATATTAGTATAGGGTAGGTGATGCCTATCAAAATATAGTAAATGTCTTATTTAAAAAAAGGACACAAAACAGCAGTGGTTGCAATAAATCATCAAGGGGAAGGTTGTGCCAATGATATTTTAGGTCAGGTTGGTTAGTAAAGGCACTCATTCCAACTGCAAGCTGGGTTGTATGAGTTCAACTCAGTAAGATCACATTGACTGCAAGTTCAACACAGTGGGACAGAACTGACTTTAACCTGTGGGGCAGGCGAGCTTAAATCAGAAATTACTTCATGTTATTACTGAATACTCCTTTTAGGTACTCACCCTTGACTAGCAGGATCTTACATGTGAGCTGAATTCATCCCAATACTGTGCATCCACAGTCTTCTGGGTATACAAGGCATCATACAGATACGGTTCAGTCCTTTGTGCCTTACAGTCTCCTGTCTGTGTCTGATGTAAATGTCAGTATAACTTTACGACAACTTTGGGAAATTTTCAGCAGAAACAACATGGTGGAGTAAACATGTCACTATAACTCATTTTGACCGGTCATTACCATGCACTCCTAGCATGACTACAATCATGAACATAATATGCAAAGTCCTATTTCACAAGACTACATCAATAGTGTCACAAGTGATTTCAATTTAAATATGCATATGTAATTAATTAGATTGTCCTACTGGTGTCATTAGGGGCTATAATGATCAACTACACAGCTTGTGCTACACTGTGATTTTCTTTCTGTCATTGCAGCCAGCAGTTGTTATTTCCTGCTTGCACACAGACATCACAGAGTCAGCAGTATTTGCACAGATGCTTTGGCTAAAGGATGCTTGACCGCTTCTGTCAGCTCCCTCTGAGTTCAAGTAGTTTGCCCCACTTGAATAGGATAAGCGTGCAGATCCTCATCATTTGACACAAAGTTGATGCTGTCTCTAAAAAAATATGTGTGACTAGAATGTAGCTGTATTCACTCAGGGTTTAGCTGCATTGCACCAAAGTACATTGGAGGAAGAGGCCATTTAAGGACTGCTCACAGCAAAAGTATAAGGCTTGTCAGTCAAATATAAAAATGTGTTTGTTATAATATACCTGTGGCTAGACAGCCAGCACTGTCCCTTATTTTATTTTTAATTACATGGAAGAAAGTTGTTTCCTTTCATTTCTTCACGTTCTTCTCGGATAGTCTTTTCTCATCTTTTCTCATCTTGGGTCAAGATGTAATTGAAATTGAACCCTATATACAGTAAGCTTCATAATGTTTGGGACAGATACTTCTTTTTATTTGGCTCTGTGGCTCTTTATAATGACAACAAACTACAACAGCACTTGTTTAAACTTAAGCTGCTATTAGTAGTTCATTCGTAAGTATAACATTTTCATATTTATATTATTTAGACTCTCCAATTTAGACTATAATTAACCTAAGTTGCACAGTTTTTGGACTGTGGGAGGAACCCGGGGTACCCAGAGGAAGCTCACATGGACACGGGAAGAACATGCAAACTCCACACAGACAGGCCCTGGCCAGGATTTGGATAGGCAACAGCGCTACCCGCAGCACCACCATGCCACCCCCATAATAAATAAATAAATAAATAAATAAAAGAGCTCAGGGAGAAGGGGACTAGAATATTGTAATGACATCAAACTCGCAGTGATGTTTCATGCTATTACAGAGACTACTTTTGTACTGCTTAAGCGCAGCCATATCTCTTCTTTTACCTTTCTTTGCAAGGCAAAGCTCTGGAGAGAGCTTGACGGTGCTTTGCTGTCACTGTCAACCTCTGCACGTCCCTCTCTCATCCTCTAGAGACACCTGTCAAAACGTTTGTTTCAGCAGTGTTCTTTCCCTTCGACAGGGTTCCTATCCAACTAAACCTTGTTGAGTAATTTACCTCAGGTGTGCTTCTAATAATGGCCAACCTTTAAATTTACATACAAAAGTGGCAATTAGCACTTTGATAGCTTGCAACTGAATCGCCGATAAGGATAGTAGCAAGCTTTTAGGAAACATGGTCTAACCATATTCTTTTGACATATGGAATATAATATTTCCCATCTGGCTCTTTTTCTGGAAAGTAAATAAAGGATATATTAGGCAAGATGGTGTTACAAGTCTTGTACCAATACAGTTGGAATTGATTATGCTAGGTTTAAAACATGGTGAGTAAATGTGCGCCATTTTCAAGAGGGATAGGAATTACATTGTTGCTCATTTTTAAATCTGTAACAAAACAGGCTCTAAAAACAGGTCTGTAAAAACTGACAAAACAAAAAATGTGACTTAATTAATCTAGCAAACTTAATTTTGTAGATTACTGAACACATTGAACTGAGTTCCCCAATCAACTGTGAAGAAATAAAAGACTTCAGCATTTATTCAATATGGGAAAAAACATATAGACAAATGTTGACTGATTCCTGGAGTTCTCCATCTAATGCAACACACTTACCCTCATTTTTCAAACTGTTATGCAAAGTATCTTACTAAAAGCTATTTCACCTTTAGAGTTATTAATCTTCAGTGTCAATGCAAGCGTTAAATTCTTCCCTGGTGGTCGACTGGCCCTGAACGGGAATAAAGCCTCATGCAAAATCTATATTTGGGCTTGACTGAATCCAATGAAAAGATGACAAAATGTGCAGTTTTCTATAATTTTTCATGAAATTAAACATTTGGCCGCATGCCCTCCTTTGGAGACATTGACATTTATTGGCAACATGTAGAAAAAAAAGTGAACTTTTGCAGCTTTTAAAATATTATTATAGTAATCTTTTTTTTTTAATGTCTGGCACATGTCCCCAGAAGAAAAAATACTCGTTTGTGCAGTTAAAAGGGCTGAGATTGATCATCGGGATGGTGTTCTTGCAGACTTCATGGTTCTCTTTAAATAATGTTTATGTGTGGTCAGGAACACAACCAGCTCTGCTACATCTTGCTAATATAATAAAAAAAACAAACAACCTTTCCCCAAGGTCCATATTATTATGCAATATAGAGCTACAGCTGTAAAGCAAACTTATGGGTGAAGAAGCAGCAGAAAGGCTTTTTATTCCGCATATGACAAAAGACTTACTGTCAAAATGTTTTCAGTGGTCACCATTTTTGGCTTCTAAAATAGCAAAAACATAAGTAAAAAAGAAAGAAATAATAATGACAGAAACGCTTTTAACACACTGCAAACAATGTGATTAATTGTTGCAATTCAAATAATTTACATTTACAAGTCAATCTCTTTTGAAAACTTCAGATTCATATGATGTGCATTGGTCTCGTGGCCTGTTTCTGTCATTTTCTGCCATTTGCTTTGACTTTATGGATTTGTGGACTCTTAGATATTGGAACATCTTTATTTAAAATTCCAGTATCATTCCATATACAATGAATGCCACTTGTGTATGCATGATGAGACTTCCATTGACCATTTGTTTGAGCTACATTCTCTGTTAAACGTATATTCAAACCATAAACCAGAAGTGCAAACGTGTTTTCTTAAAAGCCTGATTTTACAAGGTTTTAAATATTTATGTCATATATATGGCTGAGCACAGAGGCACCATAAGAACCCACACATATCTGAACAAATTGCATTTGTTTATAATGTAGTTTATTAAACTTTTTAAAATAAGTTATTTGTCTGCTTTGTATTGACTTTAATGTACCCAGCATGTAGTTCATGGTGTAACTTCTGCTTAATGGTTTAAGATATAAAAAACTGAAAATCTTGTACCAAGAGCTATTTTGACATAGACTATGCCTGCCCACAGATTATTTGAAGTACATGTTTATCAGCATTATCAGCAGAGCTAATTTGTTCCCTGTTTCTGTTGCAATATTTTCACAGAATGTATTGTTTTGCTACCAACAAACAACTTTATGAAGCTTCTTGTGAGTTGTAAAAACAGCTACACTAGTTCCATATCACACATATATTTGATTTCCTCCAGGAAAAGAAAAGCTTAACAAATGTGTTCAGTAAAAGCTAATAAGCTTCTTAAGTGTTTAATTTATGTATAAAGAAAACAATGAACGGCAGTGGCTACTGGTCCTTGAAAGTGTGATGCAACTTTAAATGTCTTGCACTGCACAGTTGGTGGACCCTGGAGTGTATTGCAGAAGTCGTAAATCTGTTCAGTATATAAATGTGATGTTTTTTCCATTCATTTTTCAATTTGAGATATAATCCACCATGTATCAAGTACCCTTTTCATAGCTTCTTTTACCATGGTAGCATATCAAGTCTGATCTTGGAAACTTATTATGAGCCACATAGCATATAGCTTTTATGTGATATAGCTGGTATAATAAGCCAACAGATGCTCAGATAGGGGCATGCTGCATTGTACAAATGACATTCTCTCACATACCATTAGTAAACCTCCCCCTAATCCCATTGACCTGCAGCATGTTGTGATGCACTGTCAACAAGATGCAAGCAGGAATGTTTCTAGAAACATAAACACATTGGTTCTGTTTACTCTACAAAGGCAGGTCAAAATTGTGGATGTCTAAATTATTACATCTGAACCAGCCTGAACCAGAGCATTTGTCACATGTGCTGACCTGGCCTCTGAGGTGAATTAAAATGGCATAATCCTAAAACTCCACAGCAAACCCACATACAGTATATGATACAAATTTTACTGTGAATCCCAACAATATCCTTTACCCCTTTTCACCTCACCAGTGACTCTTTCTACTTACTAAAAAGTTATTTATACCTACTGAAAAGCCTGAACTTCATGTAGGTTAATGTTATTCTATACTAACACAGATTATTTTGTATAAATCTAAATGTGAATACATGTGGTTGATTCAAACAACATTTGTTCTGACAATAAAATGAAAACATTCATTTTATCCTTTACAAATGGCATTTTTAACTTGCATTGAAGACAAAATTGTGTTCATGAAGTGAAACAAACTAACGTTCAAAGTTCAGGGGAATCCAGTCCAGCATTTTACAAGGTATGCTCACCAAAGTATTTAGAGAAGAACCTGCTTATAAGAACATAACACTACTTTCAAAAAAGTTAATTTGAACAGAAATCAAACAGCAGATACTGCATTGAGAAAAACATTCACAATACCAAATGTGCACCAGCCACAATTTTTGAAAATGGCAGATTGTTTACACTGGCAGCAGGCAGGGGAGGCTTTTTGCATGCACTGCAAGCGGATTCACGCCTAACGCTGGGTGCTGGAACACTGTGGGCCTTTTTTGTTCCGGCAAGCCCAGACATTGCTGGAAAGATAAACTGGCTGCCATTCTGTTTCGGTCACGGCTAGTCCCCGGTTTGCTCTCTAAATATGCCTTAGCACTATGTGCCACTTGCTCCAGATCTGACAGAAACATGGTCAGTGGCAGCGATGGTAAAGGCTGAGTTAATGATTTCTTTGTTTCTGACTCATGGCCACCACAGTAGTCTGATCTTTTGTTCCTCGTGAGTCAGAAAAGGATAGTGGTGTACTAGTGCCTGGAACCCCACTGGGGAACATATGCCAATCTCAGCCCCCAAATCCCACATAGCTTGAGTCCTCAAGCAGATGTTTCAACACTGAGATCCAGAAAGCTCTGGGGATCAAGTGCCATGGGGTTCCTCGTGAATACAGGAAAAATACTTTCCCTTTTTATATTTTACATTATTTAAAAGATTCATAATTTTATTAGGGCTGGGCCGGTTATTTCATAATCGTGCGATTGACGGTCATCGACACACACGCAAAAAATCCGTCATAATCGCCATTTGTTAATGTTTTTCTAAAATGTATACTATTTCATAATGTTGTTGCCAAAAATAATCTACCTTGCCTATAAATACACATAAATAATTGAATGTATACTTAAACACCACACAATCCCTCTAAAACAAAGCCGACAATACTTCTCCCTGCAACAATCTTTAAATCGCGGGCTGTCTCTGCAGTGCGCTGTCTTTGAAGTTTACCAAGTTCCTCCGCTAATCTGGGAGGGGGTTAGGCAACATTGCAAAGGAAGCATTGTTTTTAATCTCTCTTTTTCAGTAGACTATGTAATAATAATAATAATAATAATAATAATAGCCTAATAATAATTTAAACAACAACTAGGTTACTACTACTAATAATATATTAGTATTACTGTTGTTATTACGTTAATATAGGCGAATAACATTGCTTAACATAATCTTATCAAAAAGATTTAACGTGGTTTGACTGAACCAAAGTTCCGAACATTTCTGATAATTGCAGCAACTTACAGTGCTCTGATTGATGGAATGAAATAGTCTCATCCAGTGAATGCACGTGACCTGTCACTCACAATTTCGCTGACAAGAACAGAGACTTGAGGTAAAATCAAGATGCAGCTTGTTGGCAAAACCAACGTTACGTCACCAAATTTGGGCCCATTTTCTATTCTACTTATGCTGCCTTTTTGTAAACAAAAAGGCCGTTGGTTTGACCAAAATAAGTTCATTTGATTTAATTAGACTGTTGCTAATTAAATGCACATTTTCATCTTTCTTAACAGGCAAAGTCGATCAGTTTTATTTCGTTTCATTTATTAGCACTGTCACTACTTAAATACGCTATAGGCCTATTGTTTCATTTCCTATTTAATATCTAAGAATGTTTAGGCAATTTAATTTGTTTAAATTAATGTTTAGCACTGTACAAATAAATCTTTTATTTGTTTCAAAAAGTTTGGAAATGTTAAAACCTTGTCTGGTTTACACAACCTTGGTAATATTTTGACAATTGTTATTTCTAAATTGTCTTCCGGTCTTCCGTTTAAAGGTAGTCACTTTAAAGGGCTTTCCTATGCCCTGGCCTCTACTACCTTAGGACCTCCAATTTAAACATACATTCTAATTTAAAAATATATGTATGCAGAGAGAGACCCAGAACTGAACCCTGGGGGACACCTACGTGAGGTGATGAAATGAGGTCTTGAAACAGCCACCCCACATAAAAGCTGGAAGGAGTGGCTATTGAGGTTGGAAGCAAATAATTTGAGAACCCCTAAGATATCCAGGAAAGAGAGATGGTGGTGGTAAACCATGTGAAATGCCTAGAAGTATAGAATGAGCGACAAAGTGAGGTTTTTTTTAAATTGAAAGCAAGCAATCACTGGAAGCCAAAGGCAGGTGGCAGAGCATGCACAGATTTAGGCAGCTTGGAGACCAGGTATGCATTATTCTGGGCCAGGTCCAGTGGCTTGTTGAGGCCAGTAAGCTGGCCATAAAGACACTGTAGCCCAGTCAAGAGGTGACTATTGTTGAACAAGTGACTGTGTAGCTTTTGTGTAAGTTTTGTGTAAGTAAGTGCAAATTATCCTGATGTTATGTTGGAAGACTGGGTGGGCGAGTCTGAGAAGCGTAGCTGGTCATCCAGGGTCACACTAAGCTTCTTAGCTGAGCAGGAGG
The DNA here is from genome assembly GCF_018555375.3 of Anguilla rostrata. Lineage (NCBI taxonomy): Eukaryota > Metazoa > Chordata > Actinopteri > Anguilliformes > Anguillidae > Anguilla > Anguilla rostrata. Next base: position 13,531,215 of record NC_057938.1, read on the forward strand.
GACACACTGCTGAGCTGAGTGATTGAAGCATCTATCCATGGGGGACCCTTTGCCAGGGGGAACAGGAGTCTTCCCTGGGTTGAGCTTAAAGTGGTGGAAGAACATCCCGACTGTAATGCCAGCCAGATGAGCAGAGATATGTGCCTGAACTTAGGCATTAGAAGGACAAAATGAAAAAAAAAAAAACAGTGAGCATCAAGCCTCACAGAACATTCATTGAGGAAATGAGGGGAGGAGACACATCCCCTCCTAGCCATCAGGGACGACCAGCCAGAAAGATATAAAGTTAAACCATGCCAGAGAACAGTCAAAGATGCTCATGTCTTGAAAGAACATGACAAGGATGCAGCAGACAATTCAAAAAGAATGAGGATGAAGCTGAGTGACTTTGGTCTTGCAGAGTGAAGAGCTTCTGTGACTGCAAAGAGAGGACCTCGTTGCATATAAGAATATAACTGTATTCTAGTATTAGGCAGTACATGGCATCACGATGAGCCATGACAAATATTGATTTTTTTATATGTACTGTACATTATATAGCTAAACTAACAAAAATTAACATACAGGCACACATTCACTGGCTCCTTTGCTGGCAGTATTAATGGATTCCCCAAAGGCTTCTGTTTGTTTGTTTTGAATCTAAATCTGCTTTAGACTGGATGTGGTTGGCCTAATTAAACATATTAGGCAATCTGGCATGCTTGCATTACATCTTGATTTGGAATATGAAATCCAAATGTAGTACTTGTATGATACATAATATGTTAACAGGATTGGATTTAGATTTTTGGATTTATCTTTTTTTTGTTGTTATTCTAATATTCTTTTCTGTCTGTGCCATTCAATGATTTGTAGACAGTGTACTATTCACACACACACACACACACACACACACACACACAAGTTTGACTCACAAATAAATGCAAATTTACTTTATTTTTCACAAACACAAGGTGCCAAGTTAGCTTTTCTGATTGCTGAGCTTGCCAAAATGTACAGTCATGCAAGCCAGCCATGGCTTCTTTTCACCATCTCAGATGCACAAGTCATCATATTCCAGTAGCACATGTTCAGCTGGCACAGGCAGGCTGCAGGTGCCCAATCATCACTTTTAGATGAGGAGATGGAGAAAACCCTTCCAACTTAACCGCACCTCCCCTCCCCTCCCTCCTTAGAAAAAGCCACATCCTAACCCCCTCTACCCTCACCCCTTAGGTAAAGCCACATCAAATTATGCACCACCCTATGGGACTGCTTACCTAAGTTGGTGTCTATCCAGTCCGTGGGGTGTTTCACTGTCTTTGCAGGAAGATTAATGTGGTGGTCCCTTGAATTTAATATGCAAAAAGAACAAATTGCTCTTGCTGTACACTGAACAAACAACACTGAACGTCATGCATTAAACTAACAGATGTAAAGTGTTAACAATGATAATTTTCTGGAGTGCCATTGAAAACAACAGTTTTCTCTATTTTTCTGTGGAATTGGGCCCCAGAGTTTGGTCAAGCACTGCTCTTGTCTCTGTAAAAGCTGAGACAATTTATAAGAGTCAAAAGAAGGCACCTTTTTACATGAGTTACAGTTTCTCTGGTCGTGAATGTCTCTGGTATTAAAATTCTAATCATTTTTAAATGGCTCTCTGACATGGACCTCAATAAAAAGTAAACACAGTCTCCCTTGAGAACTGCTCCATAAAAACTAGCACAAAGAAAAAAAAAAAAAACCTAGATATCTCATTCCCCCGCCACCCCACACAGCTGCTCTGTATGTAACAGTCATGGTGTTTGATGGCCACACCAAACAAAGCCCGTTTACTTGTGATATTACACAACCCCATGCCTTTTCAGAGAGTTTGCAAGCCATTTCTCTGTTGGCCTTCAATTCTGTGTGTGTGTGTGCCTTTGTGTGTGTGTGTGTGTGTGTGTTTGAATTTGTGTGGTTTATGCACTGACGTTGACATGAGACCCACAAGAGTTTCTTTAGCAAAAGATCACAGTAGGTACAATGCCAAAAAATTTAAGGGTGTTGTTTCTTGGTGTTGTTTCCAGATCACAATTATCTATGGAAATTAATTTTGTTAAACCAAGAGAAAAGAAAGGGAGAGGAAAAATCCCATTTGTGCATTAATTTGGTGCGTGTATGTGTGTGTCTGTTTGTGCCTGTGCACTTTTTTTTAGCTGGAGATTTGTTTATAGCAAACATTCAACTACTCCTCAGAGGTCTTTGATAGTGGTGAGCTAAGGTTACTGATGCGTTGTTCAGCTTTGCAGCTGATGTGAAAATTCTGACAGATGCATAATGGCTATGATAATGACTTGCTGTTATTAAGTACCTTTCATCCAGAGAACCACTCTCATCCTTCACCAGAGCATGTAGCAGCCCGCTTACGTGACATGCGAGGGCCCATTTTCTACAGCAATGGAGAGCCAATGATTTTTGATTTTGATTAAATGGGCCAGGTGTTGATTAGATGGGTCAGATTTAGATTTTCAGAATGACAGTGGAGTAACTCCCCTGTTTTCTGTGATAGGTGCCCCAGGGTCTATAGTGACTGCCTGGAAAATTAGGACTTTGTGCCACGTGATAGACGGTACTCATATAGCACAGTGTCCCCATCATCATGTTACATTCATTTAGCAGACACACTTACACTGAGGAACTTAAAATTGTGCAGGTGCATGCATTCATAAAGGTCAAATAAGAAAATAATGTTTACAAATAAACATAGATAATGCTCATCTGTGTAACAGTGTAGCAAGAAGGTCAACTGTTCTGTTGTACATACTCAGCTATCCTGATGAACGTATTCAGATAATTGTCGATGGGACACCAGTGAATCGAGTGTTATCAAGTTTGTTGTTTAATTAATCATGTCAAAAATACAAAAAATGCACTCCTGTTGCAGCAGACTGTACAACACAATTTCTAATTCAAGAGACAATACTGTACATAATACATAAATGATGAAAGACACACAATCAAAGTTGTACATCAGAGATAATAAATAACCCACTTTATTAAATTCCAATCATAAAATAAGGTGTTTTCTCTCTGTTCAGTTGGGCTGTGAACCCAGCCCCACCTGGCGAGCCTCAACCGGCCCCTTCCTTGCACCTCCACCAGCAGTCTGGCTTCTCTCTGAATCTGCCAGGCCCGGCCGAGCCTCACATCCACAGCTTGGCAAGAGAAATCCGCAGGGCAGTGTGGCAGTTGGCATGAGATCACGCTACAAAATAAAACCATTTTCTGCCTGTGCAGGACTCCATCTGTGCTGCGAAAAGTAGATTCTAACATTTTGGTAACGAGAACCTCTGTTTCAGGTTTGGCTCCTCTTCCAATTAAATGCATGAATGCAGTTATAACATGCCAGCCATTTCCATACCAATATTCCTCACAACTTGGAATTTCTGAAGATGAAATACGCTATTTACAGAGTACAAGGAAATAAGGGGAGCACATTGATACACTATTGGTGAAGCATTAAGTACCACACAATACATTGACCTCTATTCCAGAGCTGTCCTATTCCCAGCTGGGGGCAAAATCACTGACTCTTGATCAGGGTCAATGAAGCAATCAAAATACATCTGTTTCCAGAAAAACTTTGTTGAAATGAGTGCATCGTTGACAGCACATGACACCTACCAAAACCAATTTGGGGTTTGTGAAGCCTGACTCTCACACAGCGAGATTTAGACAGTGACAAACAAATCTGTACATCTTTTTATTAGAAAATTTATTCTTCTACAAAATTACAAATCAAATAAGCACTGAAACAAAAAGTAAAATGTTGTTAAAAAAACTAGAGTGAAAAGGCACATGCGCAATTACTTCTAGAATACGCAGTTCAGAGATAGACACCAAAATATGTTGGCCCTGAGGGACAATCCTTGTTTTCAGAGAACACTGCCTGCACTTTGGGAAAACTGCCTTGATCTTGGAAAACCTGCCTCCACTCTGGATAACTGCTTCCACACTGGAAAAACTGTTTTGACGTTGGGAAACTTGCAGGGGCAACTTCAGGGTGTCATGTCAGGAGCAGGTCTGACTGACTTACTACAGTCTGTTCTGTCATGCAGAGAGCAGGTGTGTCTGCCAGTAATTATAATCAGGAGGATAAGGTAGGATAAGATAAAGGAGGGAGAAAAGGCACAGGTAGGGGGATATGCTCAGAGGGAATGGTTGGGGCTTTGGTATGTGATGATTTATGTTTTGGGTTTTCGTTTGGTTTCTTTGGATAGCTGGCTTTTTTTAAATTTTGTTTTAGATGGGTGAATGTGTTTGATAGTGTGTTTGTTAACTATGGTGTGTTGGCAGACAACGGGCTCACCTTGCAGTAAGACAGACCTGAAAGACAGCAAGACAAATGGTTAACGGTGGTATTGGTGAAAATCTGGACTGGATGTGTTGTGGGAACATGGCTGTCGGTGATGTGCACACTGAATAGATTATGGGGTGCATGAGCCCAGACTTGCACCAGGTTTGAGAGCGGACACCACTGCTTTGTTGGACAGTTCACTGCTCCTGTAGCTACTGTGAAATCCCGGAGTGAGAAGTGGCACGGGAGCGGTTCCTGGTTGTTGCCCGCTGTGCAGGGGGACCACCTGGAATGTTTTGCTTCCGGGGTTGGGCCTGTGTTTCTTTTGGTTTTTAAGTTGGGATGTGGGAAGGCCTGGCATTGGCCAAACTACATCCCTCTTTTCTCTTTTTCGGGGTTCGTCTTCGTGTGTGGCAGCCTCCTGGAGGTAGTTTTTCTCCTCCAGCTAGCAGAGAGGGGTTTCTTTTCCCAGTGGCTGGGTATAGCGCAAGGGAGCCAGTGTGGAGAGCATGATGTGGTGCGCAAGCCATTCACGCGTGGGGGACTTTATTTGCTGCGGTGCTTATAGGGCAGTTCAGATCAAAGATACGTGACGAAACAGTTTTAGAATGTAGCAGAGAGGAACTGCAGCAGTGCGAGCTACCCCATCTCAGAACGTCTGATGCCAGTGCTTGCTGTTACAGCCAATTCATCTTGTCTAATCACAGATGGTGAGTTTTAGAATGCAACATACGTCAGTGCTCGCCAATTTTTGCAATATTAAATTAGATATTTGCCAGATGAGCATTGCGACTGTTCTTGTTTACAGTTACTTCTTTGTTGGTTGCAATATTCATCTGGCAAACACTAGCTGGACACAGGGAAATGCGAAAATTCTAGTTTTCACTTGCGTTTCATTTGTTTAGAGAGGGAAAGTTCTCCAAACAAACATCCATGAATATGCACCTTTCACCCTCATTGGTTCCAGTAAAAAGTAAACAAAAGTTGAAAAAATACAAAATAAACCAAACAATACAGAAGCTTTGCATCTTTTGAAGCTTGAGGATTCCCGGTTTCAGACCCCTACTGTGAAAAGAAACACATTTTCAAAGCTTGGACTGATTTTCTAACACAAGCCAGGAAAGTGTGCTCACTTAACCACTAGGTGTGGCCCCAATATCCTTTCCCTTCCTGAGCTCTGTTACAAAAAATCAATCATGGAGGTCTAAATTCAAACATAGCTTCTAGGAAAAGACCTCTGGTCAAAGGCACATACCCTACCCATCACACCAACTTCCCACCTCATACTTCAGGCTGTTTTGAAGCATGCAATAACCCGAAAACCAATGCTATGCACATATAAGCTGTTGAACTGTCCAACATATGTGCAGCCTGAATAAATCAATACAAAAAAGTTTTGCTCATAACTTCAAAAATTGCTCAGTCTAACTGATACATTGATTGCAGGCACCCGTCAACTTGCATTTCAAAACAAAATCCTAAATACTGGAATTTTTTTTGCTGCTTAACCCATGCTCCCAGGGTGGTGGCAGTCAGTTTTCCCAGAGCAGAAGCAGATTTAATAGGGTGGAGGTAGGTGTTCCCAGAAAACAAGGATTGCCCATGCAAAAGTGCATCGTGGTTGGATCGACCAGAGACCCAGTCCTTGCTCCACAAAGTGCATGATGAAGAGAGATGAATGCAGCCAGTTTAAAAAAACTTATCTTTTTTTCCCCCTCTGAGTAAAATGAAGCTGTACAGAGCCGGGTGGTAATATTAAAGAAGATGGATTTTTAAGATGAGCTGAGTCAGACAGGTGCCATATGCCCCGGTGGGCTCTCATTAGCTTGCTGTTTAGATCCGTTTCATGCATTTCATGGTTCTGGGGGGTGGGGGGGGAATAGTCGTGCTCAGAAGGTCACAAAGCTTTTAATGATAAAGAATTACAGTTGGAACAATGGATGACAGACACTTGTAGTGAAGAGTTATGTTGTGTGTGATGGCAAGGAACCGTATTAGAGCATTAAATAAATCTCCAATGGAGATCACTTTCCCTCCATTCAGGAAGCTGCTGAAGTTCAGTGCGTTCAAATTAAAATATATCGCAGCAATTCACAATTGTTACAAAATTTTTACAAAAAATTACAGTTTCATTGAACTACAAAACAATGTTTTGTCAGAGTTTAAAAGCAATTCATTAGAGGACGCTTTCAAATCAGCAGTCTCTGAAAGCTAAAATTACAACAGACATCCACAGCAGCCTCCTGTCAGTTTCTGTAGCTACATGAGTCCAGTACTCAAAGTACCACCTCCACTACTTGAAAAATGGACCATTATGTCATGTCTGCGGTTATTTTTATATTGAACAGCGAAACAACATATTGCACTGAAGCTGAGAGCAGTTCCAATGCTGCATCTATTTCACAGATCACAATTTGCAATGTTCCAGATCAACCCACTTCAAGTTCGTATTTTTTCTTCTAACTGAGATCACTTTGGTATTCACTTCAGTGGGGCACTGTGTACCACACAAAGTACATACTGTGAGAACATTTTTACATGTATACCTGCTCAAAATGGATGTAAAAATCTCTGCAGCAGTGTGCCCTAAAGTCACATTTTTCAAAGGGCTGGCTGTCTCTCACCATGTCAGTGTTTTGTGATCTAAGGTAAAGCCATGTGAAGAGCTACAGTATATGCCAGACCTGTGTTGCACTATGTTGGAGGTATTTCCTCTCCACATTATTTTCGTCTTTTACACTTCTCTGTGAAAAAAAATAACCACTGCCAGCAATGTACATTTCCAGCTGTTTTCAATACGTCTCATGAACACCCTCAGAAACACAAACAACATTAGTTACTTGTTGAACCATTCAAAAGAGAAAAAAAAAACACATTTTAAAAACTCTTTGTATTACTGGTCAGGAGTAATGATGTTATTTATATCACAGTTGGCTGTGTGTGATGATTACACTTCTAACCTACTTTACATATCATTCATCTCACTCTTGGTTCATGTTCAATGTGTGTGTGTATGTGTGTGTGTCTGTGTGTGTGTGTGTTTATACAGCAAGCTCCAATGTTTGGAAAAAACATGCTTTTTTCCCCTTGATTTGGTTCTGCACAATTTTAGATGTGCAGTCAAACAATGTACATTTGGCTAAAGTGCAAATTCTCAGCTTTTACTAAAGGGTATTTTAATAAGTTTAATAAAGTTTGGTTTCACCATGTAGAAATAACATACACCTTTTATATACAGCCCACCGCCATAATGTTTGGGACAATTGGCTTCTCAGGAGTTTGTCAGTATAAGAACCGGTGTTGTGCTAATGAAAGTCAAGGAAGCCATTATGAGCCTGCTGAAAAAAAAAAAAACAGAGCACTGATGAGCTGGGTAATCGCACATGGCCAGGTAGGTTTAGTAACTTTACACTTGCTATCGTTCTGCAACATGGCAACAAGTTAAACGTGCATAATCTACATACTTTCCTGCGGCGGCAAGCAGAGCAGGGTCAGCACAACTTCCCTCTCCAGCAAGGACAAAAGAAACCCAGTGATGAAGTCAGAGTTCCTTTGGACAAGTCAGCACCACACGGAACGATCCGCACTCACTCAGTAAGGCTGACAAACATCCAGGCATCAAGTAGCTTAGGAAACTTCTGTTTGTTTTTTGTTTTCAAAGAATTGTGTTATTGATTGTAATGTCGTGTTTAGATTATATCATGCTGCTTTTACTGCCTAGTCCATATAGCTAACGTATATACTCTATTACTAACATTAGTTTACAATCCCCCTTCCTTTTAAGTGAGATCTGTGCATGTGTTCTCTCCTGCACTAATATATACTCAGTCGATATTTGGTCTCGTATATTTAGAATGCAAAGGTACACTGAGATTAGCTAGACATAGCTAACTTCAGTAGCCTTTTGTACATGCCATCCCTCTTATTTCCTGGCCAGATTTAGCACCATTTGATCACCGCATGAGGTTATATACTCCCGTGTTCCTCGTGGCTACTTGTGAGGATTGTTAAAACGTGTTTTAATTATCTGTCTAGAATTCACTAGTATATAATTTGTAGAGTTGTTTTCCTCTGCATATGCATATACTGTATATGCATGCAAGGCCACCTGCGGGTGTTTCTGAGCTGGAGAATTTCAGCAGGGAAGACTAGGAAAAAACTTTCCAAAAGCAAGAGTAGAACGTTTGCCATGTGCCATGTTTAATGTAGTGTTGTGTTATAAAGGGGAAATAAATAAATATAAAAATAAGTAATCAGCCATTAAAATTTGCAGAAGGATGTTGTCCTTAACTATGTACCACTTAGAGGTGGCAAAATATTGCATACACTTGTACAGGTGTGTGTGTGTGTGTGTGTGTGTGCGCATGCACACGTGCTGCATGTGTGTGCATGCATGCGTACGAATGAGACACAATACCCTTAGTCACTTTCTGTTGTTCCACAGGGTGTACTTTGAATCAGGCCAATCTCAAGACCCCCCAGCTTGGAGCAGTAGTTATCGAGCTTGCATTTTAATCAAAACAGTCACAAGTTCAAACCCGTGGCAGAACAAATCTGTCGTATTTTCTGAGAGAGGAACATAGTCAGAATCACTTTTGAATAATAATAATAATAATAATAATAATATGTTAGCTGAGAATCATTATGCACTCACATGAATGTTATACCACATATTTTGTTTAAACACTCTGGCAAGGTCTTTGTGAAGCATGCTGTGTATGTTATAATAATAATAATAACTATAATAATTGGAATAAGAAGAAGGAATAGTACTTCTGAGAGCTTCATGTTGGATATTGGATATGGTGTGTTTCTATCATGGGCTAGACTACTTGAGGGGTTAGAGGAATCTGCATGCGCCACCATTCTTTTTCAGGCGATGTCATTCTGCCAAATTCCAGTCTGTGTGTTATGGGATAATTAAAAGGTGGTGCGTGCTGGGGATTCACAAAAAGGTCCACAGAGACTGTCTTTGTGCCTATAATTCATTTTTTTAAAGTTAAGTCACATATGATCAATTTACAAATGAATGAATTATGCCAGACAAAAGGGGGATGCTGTTCTACCTGATTTTGTACTGATTAAAAACATGTCCACACAAAAATGCTGTTTTTAATTTCACCTGATTCATTTAAAATATATCTGACTAAATTATAATCCATAAATATTTCCTCATGGGTATGAACATAGTATGTATGTTTGTATATCTACAGTCAGGTCCATAAGTATTTGGACAGTGACACAATTTTCATCATTTTGGCTCTGTACGCCACCACAATGGATTTGAAATGAAACAATCAAGATGTGATTTAAGTGTAGACTTTCAGCTTTAATTTAAGGGTTTTGTCAAAAAATATTGTACGAACAATGTAGGAATTACAACCATTTTTATACATTTTGCTATCTCTCTGATGGGTTATTTTTTGTCAGCCTAATGATGGCTTGCTTCACCGACAGTGACAGCTCTTTGGACTTCATATTGAGAGTTAACAGCAACAGATTCCAAATGCAAATGTCACGGCTTACTTGTAAATGAAATAATGAGGGAATAACACACACCTGGCCATGGAACAGCTGAGCAGCCAATTGTCCAATTATCTTTGGTCCCTTAAAAAGGGGGGGACCACATATAAAAAGTGCTGTACTTCCTACACCGTTCACCCAATTTGGATGTAAATACCTTCAAATTAAAGCTGAAGGTCTGCACTTTAATTTCAACTCCTATATGTTGTGGTAGACAGCTAAAATAGCAATAACTTTCTCAATGTCCAAATATTTATGGACCTGACTGTATGTGTCAACATATTCAAGTTGACATATTGAGAAAGAGGTTGTTTTAATTAAAATAATATTTTGTGTTTTCCTGTGATCATTCTTTGTCAGTACTATTATTAATACAAAAAAGCAAAATAAATTATACCCCCCACAAACTCCATAGCGTAATAATGCTATGTCAAGTTATTTTTTAAACTTACTTTAAAGTTCTACTAGAGCTTAAATAAATCCTCTGGTGATACTGACAATACAATGGCTGTGTTGATCCCCCTAATTTGCATACATATATCAATAATATTTTCCTAATGTACCAGTAACCTCATCCAAATCATCTTACAATGCAAGAGGACATTGTGCATCCAACAGAATTACATGAGGAACAGTGTCATACGTGGCTAACAACTTTTCCAGATGAGTAGGTGTTCAGGCAACATTAATAAAACACTACAGGTATGCATGAATTATTTGACAAAATAAGTAATACAATACTGATAACATTCATATCAAGCCATACAAAACATAAAATAGTAAAAATGGCATAAAAACGTAAATGCATTACATTATATAGGAGTGCTAGTGAGTGTGGATAGGAGGGGAGCCATGATGAATTCTAAAGAGTGGGTTTTTAGACTGTATCAGTAGATAGCCAATGATTATGCTGTCCGGATCCTCAAGGAAAGTTATTTTTTATCAGTTAATATAATTTTTATTCTCACAAGGACAGGCTAGGCTTGTCTGCATGATGAATATGCTTGACAGGTACAACTGACAATGAAATAATCTTGACATGCTCTTCTCCAAAGCACACTTCTTGACTGAAGTACAGATTAATATGAATGTTGAATGAAAGAACATCCTGTGCATAGTCTTAGACCACAACAGACTGTCCTCATTTGACATAGCCCTGGATTCATGCTGGGATTTACCATGACAGAGGATTGTTTGGAGGGAGCCATCTTGTCTTTAATGCGTCAGGAGCTGGAGCAGATGGCCCTGTCCCAAACTCATTGGACTGAAAGACTTAATGGGTTATTTCCAGGGACTGGTGAGTCTACAAGTTAACAAGGACTTCAGAGGTATGCAAAGGGTGAAACTGGACAAGACTTCTGACATCACCCAATACATCATATGTTGCTGAGAGACAGAGCTGGAGACGTACTCAGATTTAAATGACAACAGAGCACAAGGCAAGCCATCCAGCATCTGAACAAGGCAAACATTTCCAGGGGATGCGCTGGTGAGCATTTCTAAGGATTTTTTACAGAACAGCCGTAACATAAGTGAATTCTAATGAACTATTTTAGGAAAATGACATTGGAATGGGGTGAGTGAGAAGAAAGGAAATATGTTATTTTTTATCACAGGTTTTTGCAGTGTCATACAATAAGAAGAATAATTTTTGGCATTTGTCAGGGAAAATATTGGCTAACGAAGCAGTCATGGCAAAGTTGTTGAAAATAACAGAAAACCGTAAACACTGGAAAACTGTTCGTGATTTTCACTTCAGAGATGTAAGTTTTTATTTTTGTTTTCTTTACGTATGTTTGTGTTTTGCACTTCAGAGCCACTGTACTTTTCTAAGTTGATGGCAGTAATAAATATATATCTGCCCTACACAGTATTTTTCCCTAGATAGCAAGTGACTCGAATCTGGATCTAGGTTCAGACCGGCAGATCCATATATCAATCACAGCCAACCTGCACCTTCACCCCGTAAGGAAATGAGAAACAAATGTAATAACTGCCTTGCAGGCTCAGGCCTGAGCCGAGTGCAACATTCACAAGGAAGTTTAAACTATATGTAAATTTGCAGGAGGTGGACCAGGTCTGGGCCAAAGGGATAATACATTGTTGGATCAGCACCAAAACTGACCCACATAGGATTTATTTCTGGATGCCACCTCTGTGCCGCTATTTGTCTTATGTGTGTTTGGATGCCCGTAGTTGGATTGGGCTGCAAATTTAAGTCTTGATCCGACTGTCAATGTGCATGCCAGGTTTCACAACTTTATGTCAAACGGTTTTGGAATTATCAGCATTTTTGTGAAAAGCAGCATCTTTGTCTGCAATTTCATTACCTCATCATTTGGCCTAAGTACTCTGACATAAGTACTAAGAAAGTAATACCTGTATGAAGGTTTGTGACACAAGCCAAAATACCAAATTTCATGCAAATGAATTTTGGAGAAGTGTTTTTCTAAAACAATTTAAATGGCGTAAAATCCAATGTGGTGAACTTTAAGGGTCCTTGAGGCAAATGTGTTCCTCACGAGGAGAGGGATCTGGATCTTGCAGCTCTAGGGCAAATGGGCATGGGGGCTGGGTCTGTGAATGTAAAAATTTGTCAAGTCCACTACAGCGCCACCAAGTGATCAAGTAACATTTATTTTAAAGAGAATGGCCTGTTCTCATCATCACTTTCTTACGTTCTTATTTTATAATTGGTTATTTGAGGTGAAAGAAACAAATTAAAATAATAATCCTAACAAAAACAATAGGGTCCCAGCAGCTTCACTACTTTGATCCCGAATAACTAGAAACTAGAACAAAATAATCAACTGTCTTCACCGTTTGGTATATTGTGAGCAAAATCATTTCCTTGTTAAAATGGCTGAAGCCCAGGCTACAGTTAGTAGGCTTGGGCCTGCTGGGCATGACCTCGTTTTGAGAGCACAGTAGGTGTTTTATGCAACTGTAAATGCTCATATCCATGGAGTCACCTGAGAGTCTAGCTGCATTACAACCACTGTATATCATCTCTAATCAGTCCACTCATCAGTTCGTCACCATACGTAACTCCCAGAGGACTGAACACACAAGAGGGAATTCCAAGAAGTGCAGACATGATTCTCATTACAGATAGAAAGCAAATCACAGGCACAGCACAGGTTTCACTTCAAGCAATCAGACAGAGACCCTAGCCCCAACTGCCACTGATGGCAATGGCCTGCCCACCTAGCATGGGGACCTTGTTACCCTTTAGAAGGATGACAGACAGTAAAGCTGCAACCTGAGCTGTGTTTCTGAGCATCAGAAGTATAAAAAAAACGATGTGGTTTAGAGCAGTGGATCTCAATCTCTGGTCCTAAACATGTGATTGAAAGTCTGACTCGGTTGCTGTGCTGATATTGTTTTGTTGGTTGTAATTTTGTTTTTATTAAACATTTAAATTTGTACATAATGTGATCAATCATTTCAGTGGTGCATGGAAAACAGAAAAAAAAAAAAATATATATATTTTTTTACATTTCTGTCCTCCTGATTGTATCAAATCAAAACAGCTGTCTTATGCTGGTCCCGCAGGACAGTAAGCTGGAAATCCAAGTAAGCCACTGGTATTTCTGTGAAACTGACACATCAAAAGACTCAGGAGTGAAGAATGATGATCCTACCATCAGCCAAAATGAAGACCAGAGGCACCAGGGGTACTTAAATGAGAAAATACAACAAGGAACATTTTTGGTTTGATATAAAAAAAAGTCATGAGAATCGGTGTGAGATTTCTGCGCACAGATACATTTCTAGCACCCCACCTTTAGTCAATGACAATGTCAATGATCAACACATTTTTTTAAAAATTTATAGATAAAATTGTTAAATATAACACTGAAAAATGGGCAGTGGAGGAAGATTAATATTGTAAATATATAGATCAATAGATGCTTCATGGCCCTCTGAACATGTATTCTTTCCATATCTGGCACAGGTAAGTTGACCAGAATTCAATCACCTATCTTCAACAAATGCATGTAAATGAAAACCATGTGATCTACATTAAATATCCTGCAAACATGGGTCATGTAATATTCACAGCTTGTGCATCTCAGCCATTCTTTTTCCCACACTGTGATATTATTGGGCAACATTAACACTATTTATATCACGTTTCCATCCAGGTTTTCCATATCCAGGGCTGGTTACTGTACACAAGACCTTGATTCATTTTCTATGAGGTTTGACTATGACTAGATGCAATTGCCCTGAACTTAATCAACATTTCCCCATCATATTTCTTCACAAATGCAAGTCTTCATTTTTTTCCCCCTCAATAGAACAGTTTGGTCATGATTTCTGAAATTGAGAAACTATGTTTGTGAATAAAAAGAAAAACATATTTACTTGAAAATAAAAAATAAATAATGATGAATGAATCCAAGCCTGAAGGTGCACTCTGTGCTCTTTCCCTCTGTGTTCTCTAGCCTTTCCCCAACATCTCTCCCTTTAACATATAATTTTAAACCAAGATAGCCGAAGCAAAGAACGCCTTCTCCCCATGGTACCTACTGTATTGAGTGGAACTACTGCACACCGCATTCATCTTAATATTTATCAATGTTTCACTTACGATCAAAGTGAAGCTTGTGTCTGGCCTCATTCCAAGAATTTAAAAAAATGCTCATTCTAAATTGGTATTAATGAAAACACGTCTAATTCCTGTTCCGGCTGCCTAACCTTCAAGTTATGCATAATAAATCTGAACATGTTATGGTGAGTATTAGGGAGTTGAGAGGGCTATTCACATGTCTTGCTGTTGGGTTTTGTTTTATACAGTGATAGGCAACTGAAACCTTCTGGTTTTAAGCCTGGATTTAGTCAGCTTGGACCTTAAATTTAAATTAAATATAAATTGAAGGGGTGATCTTTTTCCAACACAATTATTTTATTTGTGGTGATTGCTACAGTCAAACTGCATTTCAGAACAAAAAATAAGCCTTCATGTTTTATCATAGATAAGAACAAATGTTCATTTAATTCAGTCCTTCTGGATGATCAGAAATATCATGGCACATCTCCCATTTGGATTGTCATTAACCTCTTAGTGCAAAGCCCCTAGTCATGCCAGCATGCCGAGATTGCTTAACACAGACATTCAGTGCTACTGCAACCAAAGTATGAATTAAAAACAGAAACGCATTGTTTTAGTTTCATTAGTAGACGATACATGACAACTATGCCACCATTGTCGCTCTGGTTGTTCATTTAACACGTACCCCCTCCCTGCAGTCTCATCTAGAAAACACCCCCCACCCTTGCCATAATGGACAATATTGTCTATCTGGGCATTCATAAAAATATTATTTCACCACTCAAATCATATTTCGTCATAGCAACAAGATAAACCCGACAATAGCCCTAAGATATGCCAATACAGCAGTGAAAACGCTGCTCACTGAATAGCCCTAAGATATGCCAATACAGCAGTGAAAACGCTGCTCACTGAATAACGAAATAAACAAGACGAAGTATACCATGTCATTCTATAGTCAATATCTGGGACTGAATATTGAATAAATATACAACCTTACCATTGGTTTTACGCGTAGAGATGTCCCTTTTGAGACCGAGTGATCATATATTGTCTTGGACAATGCATGTGTGAAATATACGCACATTCGTGACGCCTGGGTACCTTCCAAAATAGCTGTGCGTAATACCACACGTGTTGTTTACGGTGTTGTCGCCCTTTTTAGTACAGTCTGGCTCAATTTGACAATTCATTTATTCAGTAGGTGAGAGTATACACTTTCTAACAATGTATAACCAGGGTTTGAATTATGGGTGGAATTGAGGGTGGTCTGACCCCATAATTAAGACTTCGACCCCCCTCCAAAAGAGGTAAAAACAACAGGTCGGGGGTATCGAAACATTTATATATCTTCTTACCTATAATCGTAAATATTACAATATTTCCCATCAGTGGCGTCATTCGTTTTACCTATCCACTTGTGAGGGTGAGGATGTGGTAACGCAACTACAGTGAATTCAAATGGGGTTTCTTAAAGTTTAACAACCGAAGTGGAATAACCACTAGGTCTCAGAAAGAGGCTTAAGGAGGGGGATAACAAAAAGAAGACTCAAACCCTAAGGGAGAATATCCCAACACAAATGAAATGTCTTGGCAGGACAACAAAACTAAGACGTAAGGAATGAGTGAACTTTAGGAAGAAGAAAAGCAAAAGAAAAGGGTGCCTCGTAAATGAGGAAGGCAAAAGGCATTTAAGGAAAATAAAGAATTAAAGCTAGGTGACTAGTAGGACAGGTGTCTTACTACTAGTCAAAACAAAAGCTAAATTCAAAAATCCTATACCTTTTTCTTACCACAGTTTCTCTAAGAGAGCTTTTCTCTGTACCGGCTTTCGTGTATGTAAGTAGACACTAAAGCAAAGAACAGATCTCATGTGAGCGTATATAAGCTCTCTCAATCAGGTGTAAACAATCGGTCGTAATCAAAAGCAATCACGGAGCGCCCTCAGGCGGTCCTGAAGATTATCACACTCAGTTACCTGAAACAGCACTCAGTTTCCTCAACAGGGATACAGAGTAGCTGATTAGCATGAAACGACATCGATTAGCACAACCCATGATGCCGCACAGCAAACGGAATAAGGAACCATGACATCCACCCTTATATTTTATGAACTTGTGGTCAAGAAGTATTTGATCCAGATACATGTATAGTTTAACGTGCTGTATATATGCAATCTCTCAGTATTTCATTGCAAACTAAAAAAGTTTGCAAATTCATTGATTTTTTGCCTAGACAACTGCATTTGTGGCACTTTATTTCTTCCAACATTATGAATATAAATTAATCTACGTTAGTATTGTAAATGGTACAAATGTCTTGCTTCATTTAAGCCATTTTTCAAGTCTCTGTGGTGTTCACATCTGGAGTTATAAAGCTTTAAATTGGATACCCCCTAAATGGGCAAGGATTGGCCAGATTTGGCATGTGCGCTAAGGGATTAAGGCAATTATATTTTAAATGATGTGTATAATAGCATAACTGCTATTTTTATTCATTCTGGCTTATAAATATTCTTGATAGATTATATTCTGTTCCATTTATAAAGACTTATCAGAGTGACATGAGTCAGGAAATGCATTTAAATATTTAGTTAATTTGCATACAGAAATTCATAAGGGTCGTGTAAACACACATCTGTCACACACAGTCTTAGTTTTCCTGCCAATGATATGAGCACACATCCATAAATGAATCCGTAAAAACATCTCTCTATTGGTCAAACATGCTGTTTGTACTCTGCTTAAGGAAAGTCATATTCAAGCAATACAAAAACCAATTCTTTGTAGTCAACTGAATGACAAAAAAATAAATAAATAAAAATACAACTACCAGTTGCACGATAGACAGGGTGAAACATATTTCGAAAGTCCGCTATCTTGGATAAGCAGTTTTTTTCTTAAACCTTTTTTTCATTAGTTACATTATTTTAAGATAGCTATTCTACCCATAAATTGTTTTCTCTTTCATAAAGTCATAATTGGCTGATTGTTGCTTTCTGTTAAAAGGTTTTTGACAATTTCAGCCTTCCTGTAACACATAACGTTAGCCCCCATTCCAATTAGTTAGTAAGAAAAGAAGCACGAAACCGCCCAGACCCACGGCACAACTTGAATTCTGACTGATATAGGCACGGCAATATTTTCACTGGAGACTTGATACCGCCTTATATCTTCAAAGTCCCAGGTCATTTGTGAATGGTTGAAATGGATTTTGAAATAAGTCACTTCATGCTACAAGTATGATAACGGCAATGAGTGTGCTGTGAAGTTTAGGTAGCAAACAACAAGGCTGAATCCTTTTGACGGAATGTGCATAGAAAGTATACGGTCAGATTGTGTAGTTTCACTCACTGTGGCCAAGGGGAATCGATAACATTTCAGAATATATATATATATATAACGTTAAAAGATTTAATTCAATGTTCTACCGGGAGTTTTGTCGTTTATTGAGGGTGTGACAGAAAATTTTGGTGGTGCTCACTGTAAGTGAAAGTTTTTTTTTTACATTTACTGTTCGATTGAGCAAGTACCATGCACAGTACATTTTTATGGGTTAGTCCTGTCAGATTGTGCTAGGTACTTTACATGAACCTTGTACGGCGATCAGAAAGGCTAACGCGAGTAGCATTACTGTTGTCTTAACACCACTATAATGACAAAAGGCTACTAAGCTACCTTTCTAGAAATGTTTCACGCTCCGCTACACTGCTGCGACATTGTAAAGCTCGTTTGCCCTCTGCACTATATGGGTAGCTAGCTATGGCATGTCGTCACCTCTGTAATGTTATTTTTTGTCCTCCATGTGTCCATACATCTGTATTGGTGGTTGTAGCTGTGTGTACTTAGACTAATCTGAATGAAGTTACAAGAGAAGATAGAGTTTTACATTGTATTTTTTTGTTTATGTGAATCAGTGTGGACCAAACTGCTCATCATATCATCAAATTAAAATTATGTAAATGGCTTCCTTTATTCCTTTCATGTCTCCATCTGTCTAGCATTATACCTCTATATCCATTCACAAGTCAGTAAATTGAGGAAATTAATTTAAATTCAATTCATGAATCCCCATAGACAAGTTTTCACCTGAATTTTTTTGATTCCTGAATTTCAACCAATTTCCTGAACTACCAGAAATGAAACAGGGAAGACACCAACCCTTGTCAATGTGACAACCTGTAAATGAGTCAGCAGTTTAAAGTATAATATTTCAAATGCAATGTCTTCATGTTATCCATTATTATATGGTTCCGGGTGAGACCTGTGGGATTCTCACAATCCTGTGTACTCCAGAGTAGTGCTTGAAATAGTGCTGAAGGTTGTTGCTTGCTTGACTGATGGCTGTGGGCATGATTTTGCAAGTCTTTCATTGTTTTGGCGGCATGCATACTGCCTTCTCTTACTTCCAAAAATCTCAAATTTAGAGTCATCGGTCCATAAAACTTTACTCCGCATCTCAGGTGTGTAGTTTCAGTGTACTAGTGCAAATTTTATTCTCTTTTATTTATTTCCTTTTCTCAGTAGTGGCTTTTTGACAGCTATGCATCCTTTCAGACCCAAAGTATTGCGTTGCCTTCTCACAGTGGAAGGATTGACAGAGACTCCTGGATTTCTTTAGATCTGAAGCAAGTGGAACTTGACTGAAGTGCTGTCTTTGTTGTGGTGATTGTTTTGGTGGTCTACCAGTTCTTGCACAGTTGTATCTTGCAATAATCTTTTGAACTCCATTTTTTTTTCACTTATTTTCCTTTGACTCTCATCTTCCTTATGCAGTTGAATCTCATACATAATCTAATCAGAAATATCTCCTTTGGCCATTGGAGGTGCACATGACAAAGAAATGTGCAGGGCAGCTAAGGTGTGTTTGGATAGTTGTTTGTTTGAATGTTAGAGACACTTTTGAAGCCACAAAAATTTTGGTAACAACTTTTGTTGGGAGGACAGGTTGTAACTTGTATGTGTGTGTGTACGTGTGTGTGTGTGTGTGTGTGTGTGAGCTGGCATTTTAGCCCATCTCAACATGAGATTTTGCCTGTTGTGTAGGGACTAAATAGTGGCACTGTGTCACATAGGGTTTTAAACAGCCCAAGAGTCACCATGTCTGTATAGTCAAGAATGAAATCGAGTGACTCACTCCTCAATCATTCTTTGAGCACAGGCTGAGCCTATATAGCTGAAACATCACATGATTGAGTCTGGGCAATTTCTTGGCCTGGCTGTCAGTGGGAGTCTGTGGAAGTGGGATTAACTTCATCTGGCCAGGGATAGGGTGGGTCTGTGTCATCTGTGTCAGGGTTCACTGGATTACCACACTGCAGGATAGCTCTTTGCGTGGGTGTGAATGAATCAATTGTCAGTTTGAATTTAGTTAAAGAAAGGTGCGGGGAACAATGCAATTTACTGGTTGCTCGTACTGTAATGAAAGATCGTCTTAAATTTTTTGGTGACAACATTCTGGCAGAGTCAAGGAAGTCATGATACAAGGATACCATGTTGGTTTATAATCAGGATTTCAGGTTAAGGCCCTGAAAAACCTAACAAATCTATTGATCTTAAAACGTTCCAAGGGGTTCTGTCACACTGGGGTGGCTGTGTACAGTAACTCTGGAGTTATGAATCCCAGTAAAAGCACAGCTATTGTAGCTTTGAATATGAAGTGCAACATCATTATGTCAGTACATACACAGCTGTGTTAAAGTCTTATACATAATATAAGCTATCAGTAGAAAATTTTCTCTGCATAAATGTGATCTCTAAGTCACCTTCACTGATGTAACGTGAAATTCACTGTCTGTTGTAAGACCAAGATGTGTTTCATCACACGTCCATTAACTGCAGCCACCTTATTAAAGGGACTAATGTGGGGCCACTGCCACTGTGTGATATCCACATCCATAAGAAATCATAGATGGTGCACTGGGTTTTTTCAAGCAAAACTGAGCTGTCTGTCGATGGACAAGACCTCATTAGTCACAAGGACATCATTACCAAGCACATGAAGGTATTCCATGAGCTAATTAATGAACCACTCATCAAAAATGGGCTGTTGAGAAGATCCCCAATAATGTAATGTCAGACAAATTACCTCCTCTGGAACCTGTGAAAAAAAGAAAAAGGGAAAAGAGGAGAAGAAAGAACCTTCTGCACAAAGAAAAAAGCCTGGAAAAGAAAATGGGCAGGATGAAAAAAAAAGTCTACACATGGTATCACATGAATTAGTGCAAATTTTAAGCATTATTTTATTGAAGGACTGAATTAATTGTAGAGATGAATGTGGTAAAATTGTGTTTTTATCTAAAAACAAAAACAAAATACACAATGTTTGGAATTATAGACATATTTAACACCATTGAAATAGCTTAATTTATGACTAGTTTTTTTAGACGACATTGTAGATTACAAAATATGGGACATAAAAATATTTTTAATTCTCAAATTTAAGTTTGACCTTGGAAAAATAAAAGTATGACTTAAGAACTTCACACTGCTGAACTGTTGACATAGTGTAAGACTGTGACCAATAGCTGAGAAATGATTGCGACTCATTGCATGTGTGACCAGACTGCAAACGTCTGTCCGTCTCCGCACAGATAGGAACACCTAGCACATGAGATGTGTCCTTCCTTAGATACGGCACATGTCGACAGTAGCCTTTTCTGTTCTGTACAATCCTATGTGCTCGCCTCTGCGGGCATACGGCAGAATGAGTTAGCGGCACAGAAAGGGACCTTTCTGTCGAACACAGGGTACACTTTCTTATGAAACTGTACACTGTGGTCTAGATTCATTCATGCCATGCGTGCAATGATATTGGTTTGATTTTTAAATGGTAAGAAGCACTATGTATTTCACTATGCACTATGCAATAAGGTTGAAATGTATTATTACTATTATTATTATTATTATTATTATTATTATTATTATTTAAAATATGAAAATTTGAATTGAATATATATAAAAAATAGAGAGTGCTTTTATGGTGGCAGGGACAAACTAGAATTTCTTTAATGATTTTTCAGGACTTAAACCTGTTCTGTATGAATTCTGTTATGTTGCATAATGCCACTAGCACAGAAAACACCATGACACAGCAGCTGAAGGAACTTGAGGACAGAAGACTACCTTTTCTTTCCAAATATAGATTATCCCTGGTAGCGATTGGATTCCAAATCCATTTACAGTGCAAATAGAATCTGGAAACTGTCAGTGTGTATCAGCAAGTTGACCTGTCATCAGACTGCTCTTTATGGCTAATTTATACCTCCTGCTCTGTGGTTTTGCTTCCCAAATTCTGCATGAGATTGGAAAAACAATTTATCTGAAATGATAATTGGAGTCATCTTTCTCCTTGTGATGGAAGTAGAGTTTATAACCTCAGACACCACAGATAATTTTGATGTTTTTTCATTATACTCAGTTTTTACAGACTAAACAGGTTTGCCTAAAAGATGACCCCTCATGCAATTTCTCATTTTGTTCACAAGACTTGTCTCTATCAGAAAATGTCAAGCTTAGGCCTGGATATGGATATGATTTAGTTGGTAAGCCCCCATTATTTAAAAAAAAAAAAAAAAAGTTTGGTGCCTGAAAAATGTGTTCACTTCAGTATATTTACAAAATCAAAAGTGTCAGCTCAGGTATATCATCTTTCATTACGAGCATGGGTTGTATGGAGTAATAACATCATGGAGCCACATCAATAGGACATGCCAATGCGTTATAATATATAGAAATATCAGCAGAGTACCTTGCAGAAATATGCTCAGAGAATTGAAATATATATATAAATAATAATGTATGTATTTTATTACACAAACAGTAAACACAACACATAACCTATTAGAATAGTGCTATTGATATCACTTTTGGTTTCACTTCATCCTCACATGGCACATTATCCCCAATTGCATGGAAATAAACATTTTCATCCCCAGAAAGTGCACTTTCACCCCCTGAACCATCATCTTCGTTACCAGAATGAAGTATTGGTTGAAGTGGCAGTTCTACTGATGTCACTTATTTTGGAGGTGTGTTTCTGAAGTATTATGACTACAGTGCAGTGTCTCAGTGCTTCATGTGTATTTTCAACTGCTACTACTGGTGGCGACTAAACAGTCAAAACTTAGGCGTAAGTTTCAAACTTTCAAAAAAAGTATGCGTAGCTTTCAAACACAACCTTGGTTTTATTGTCACTCTTTTTCACATATTCCATTTGAGTGTTGCGAGTCTCGCCTGCATAACAAAAATAAATCAGTAAGAAATGATCCAATGTTCAGAAATAAGTGAGTTATTCAACGGAGATTAACAGCAGTGCTTAGTGACGCAAATTGCATACTTTGGCTTCAAAGTGTAAGGCCTGAAAGTAATTGAGATGCCTAGATTCAATCACCAGCCCTTAACCTTAACTCACAATTTAAGACAAGAGCACATTAAAATATTCAGTGTGAAATCAATTCTGATAGTGTGTTTTAATTTCTTAGAATACATATGCTCATTATTGTGACTAATATATAAACTGTTACAGTTGAATAAATACAGAATATTTTATTGTGTGCCAATCTTTTTTCACACGCTCAGTTGGGAGACTTGGAGAGGGAGAGCCAGGAAATTTTCAACCAGCTTCCTTGGTTTTATTCAGCAAGCTGTAAATCACTCTGCTCAGGCATTGTGTACAGGACCGCCTCCGTGTTTGCCATTCTGGGAACAGGAAGCAATTGGGGGAGATCATCTTGGACTGCACAGATGGGGCCGCATTGAATCTTGTCAGAACAAGGAAGTCGTGCCAAGATTATGCAGCGTGGTTGCCAATGGGTATTTCCCTTGTTCATATTCCACACACTGCACATACAATCAGCAGTTGCTCAAAATCAGCAGATTGTTACATTCCTGAGGTTTTAAATCACTTTGTTTCAATGTGCTGAGCTTGTATTGAAAAAAAGTGTACAAAAAAGAATATAAGATTATCACATAAATCAGCCATCACTTTTCTTGACATCTGTTAACATTTACTGCCAAAAGTATGAAAAAAAATCCATTCTGCATACTTCAAAAAAAAAAAAAAAAAGCATGAGAACAATAAGAAATTGGTTTTGGAAAGCTCCATTATCTAGTGTTATGCATAGATACATGAAACTCCATGTGTAGCAATGTAGGTCCAAGTTTCTGCAGTGCATTACCAGGGTTTGCAAGAAATCTTCCAAAATTTGCAAGAACATTTTTTGAATGTGTGAGTGAGTGCACCAGTAGGTTTTTGCTTTATATTTAACTTCACCAAAGCAAGAAATGCATCACCATAAGCAGGAAATTCATGCATTTGACAAGTCAGTCTCTATAAAACTTCTTCAGAAATGTCAACCTGATGTGTCAGACAATACAGACTTGTTGTTTTGAGGGACTGGAATCAAATTAAATAAGCAGAAGACATTTGAGTTTTGTAATCTTGTTAATACTGTGAACATCGATGACTCGTCTGTTATAATTCATACTGTTGGTGTTTGCTATTATCTCTGCTGTTAAACAATGTGCAGGGATTTCTCATGCCAATATTATAAAAAAAGAGAAAAGGTCTGCTCTGCAGTGAGTTCACAAATTCATGTATTCAATAAAGAGAATCAGCGTTCTGAAGATGTTAGAGACTGAAGTTGCACTGTAGAGTGAACTGGAAGAAGATGACTAATTTCCATTAGAACAGGGGTTCCCAAACTCTGTCCTGGGGCCCCCGTGTATGCTTTTTTTTTTTTGTTCCAACCAGTCGCAATCCCAGAAATTTTACAGGATGTTATTTCTTTCTTAACTAGGTACTTTTCATGTTTCGAGAGATTATTTACCCTCATAAGCCACATTATGTCAGAAATAGCTATGCATGCCATAACGAATAAAATCCCCTTGTTCATATTGTGTTTAATGAGTTACAATTGCATAAAAGAGGTAAAACACCAAATTAAAGACGAAGTGAGGTAAAGTGCGGACAATTAAAACTGATTATCTGGCAGATAATAAAGAATTCAAAGACAAAGCAAATGATAATGAGTCAAACCTGCATGGTGTCAACAAGTTTAAGGCAAAAATTATGAAAGAAACCAAACACATGTTAAACAAACTTGGTTAGGAGCCTATTGATTTACCTCTCTCTTTCATATGATCAAAAAAGTTGCCTCTTTTTATGTAATTGTTTGCAATGTAGACCAATAAGCACAATGTGGCACAATATCAACATGGACATTTTTTTCTTTGTAGAATACAAAGCTATTTCAGGGGGCAGGACTGAGTTTGAGTACCACTACATTAGAACAACAGTATTTCCTGAGTGGTTATTTAAGTACTGTAACTGATTAACAAAATGATGCAAATGTCTGCAAATACATACATTTTGTAATGATTTTTGAAAAACATGAAAACGATGTGAGGGAAGCATTGAGCCTGTATGTTGGCTCAGGTTAAAATCAATTGGCCAATCAATAAATGAAATCAATAACTCAAGCAATCATTTATATTATGCATTTATTTTTGTTCTCAGAACTGTAAATCAACCTTATCTGCTAGATGACATAACATTGCCATTTCTTTAGAAGCTGCTCATCACCGCTTCAGGAACCACACTAGTACATTTTTACAATTGATATGATGCATACATTTTGCGAATGGATCCTGTGGTCCATATTGCCAGGGCTGGCTTTAGTCTTTGTCCAGTGCTAGGCAAGATTGCAGACCAGGTTGGGGGGGGGGGGGGGGCAGTTGGCACCCAAAAACAAATGGTGCCCTAGGCGACCGCCAATATCGCCAATGCCTAGACCCAGCCTCGAAAAAAATGGCACAGTGCTGGTGCACATAAAATACATATTTAGCTTGCTGCTGTGCTTCAGGTTTCATATTTCATCATATTGCACCATCAAGAAATATATTCCACCAAACTGCTGTCTCTCCTCTCTTCCCATGTGCATTTCTGCACAGCTGGAATATAAGTAAATGTTTTCCTTTGTTATTTAGACTACGCTTTGTTTAAAAAATAAAAACTTAAAAAGAAAACCAAACTGCTTTTCAGTGGCAGGGGGGAAAATGACATTAGGTTCAACATTCAAAGTTGTGCTAAAGAATCACTGTTGTGGGACTTCAATCCAAGCAAATGTATTTTGTGTGCTGGTTCTTCATAAGCCCCTGGCAATGTGGGCAGAGAGGGATGGATGCTATTCAAAGCTATATGCTAGTGCGTGGGAATGGTCTTTCTCATTTTGGAGTTATTAAGCGGAGCACAAGTTCTCAAACTATAATTTCTTGCACTTTCTTTTTCTTTGCAGTATTTTCTGATGCATTTTTTTTTCATTCGGTGCAAGGTGCACAAGCTGGGCGAGCAGATCCAAAGTCAACAGCACGCTGTTTATGAATACACCTCCAAGAGAATATTACTTTTACCAAAGAGCATCTACCTCTGGCTGAGCAAGTTATATCAATGCAATGGAACCATTTTGTCTCATCACAATGCCTGATTTAAAATTAAAACATTTTTCTGACAAGTTAAAACTCATCTGGCTATATTTTTTTTTTGAGAAGGAAGAGCAGTAATACTTAAAAGGTGTGAGCAAAAGTGTTATCAGCTAATCAACTAATCTGGTCAGTTTGTATAGAGATAAGCATGGTATTACAATGGTGGAGGTATTATTAAAGCTACGTTTCCTAGAAGACAGATGGTACAATTGAGAGGGGTACTGTATTCATTGCTAAATAAATTCTATTCATAAATGTGACATTTCAACTCACAAAACTCCCTGCACACAAATATATCCTATGTCTTCATTAGTCAAAGAATTCACATTTTGTTATTTACCCCCTCATTTCAGCACATAATTCAAAATATGTACATTATAAGCTAGGAACAGTTGCATATTGACTATATTATCATTATAGCAGTAACATTCTGATTGGACAAGCCAAAAGAGATGCAGGATACAAGGATTACCACAAACGCAGGGAAATTTAAGGGTCATATACTTGCTAATCAAATATAAATTGTAAGTTCATCTAAGGTTGGAGAGTGAAAAGCCATTCCGAGGACAATGCAGGAGACACTGCAATTTTCTTAATGCCGTGGTACCCCGCAATTAAAACTATTCAACCCTAACAAAGGACATGCATCTCAGTTGGTTTTTGTGAAAGACCTCGGCAGCCATTTGGTTTTGTATCTCTGCTCCCAGTGAAAATATGAGGGTTGGGATGAATATCAGATGTTCTGAGGCAGGAGAGAAATGTACTGAGAGACATCGGTAATTAATTTGTCTCTCACAGGTTTTGACTGCCTCCAGGTCACCACTACCCCTCCTGTAGTGTTTGGTCCTCCGGTGCTTGTACAAGTTTTATTTCAGTCACTCAGTAAAGAAAACCGTTTATGCAAGTCGACATACAGAAGTTATGTGTTGCATTTTTCATTGCTCCTGTCGCCGTCGGCTTACTTTATGACTGTTTAGACCAAGGTGTACTGTTAAGCGTATTGGGACAATTTTTTGGTAAAATTCACTGTACAAATAAAATTTGATTGATCTCACTGTGATATTTCCATTGCTGTTATACCCTTCACCTATAGTTTATTATGTTCTTGCCTCCTCTGGTGCCCATTACACTGTTAGTAACACGTGAATAGGGCCTGATACCCCTTTCACGAACTTAAGGTACATCCAGGAGTGCATCAAAGATGACTGTGATACGTGCTGTGGGTTCAGCTTTTTTACAAAACTGAACAGGGTCCATTATTACTACCCTACAGAGAAAAGAAAGTTGTGGAATATGTGGCAAACACTATAAACACCCAGTATTTATACATATAAGGGAGAAAGGAAGAGTTTAAATAAGCCTTAAAGAAAGAGAAATCAAACCAGAGAAGACACAAAGAATTCCTGAGTAGGGGTGGTTGAGCAGGCAGCAAAAGGAGAAAACCCCTTTTGAAAGATGGCATTTGGGCATCTGTTAAAGGCATCCTTTAACCACAGAAAGCTTCTTCCTCAAATTCCAGCAGCTTATGGTGGGATGTGTTACATGGTATGTTTCAGGTCAGCATTTGATCAGCATTTGGTGGTTGCAGATAACAGTTTAGCCAGAGAAGACTTTGGTTAAGTTTCAATCATTGCGCAGGCACATTTACATGCATATTCCCTCTGGTATGAAAGCTAATCAGATAAAAAGCATTACCTTTTGTATAGATGTATCCAAGGTTACCCTAGGGTACGCAATGGCTGTCTTTCAGGACTGGCTTTCAAAATCGTGCTGTTGTAGTTTGCAAATTAGAGACGTTCCACTGCTGGTAGCAAGGAGAGAAGTCTTCAGAAAAAAAACAGCCTTCAATTAAACAATCATGAGTTGACAAAGAATGAAAGATAGTTTCCCTACCCTTAAGTCATGCAGTCCATGGAGCTTTTTAAAGACTGCGCCTTACACTCTCCCGTTCCGATCATTCATGCTGCTAAAGGCTGCTTCTCTTGTAGGGAAGTCAATTTAATGGTTTGTGCCGGCTCAAAAGCTGATAAACAGTCAGGTCACCGGGAACGCCTGAAAGCCTCTCATTTCCGCTGAGGTCTCACTAATTTAATGTGCTGTGGATCTCCGGCGAAAGGTCGCGCGGCACACAAAGAAAATCTCATCAATTCACCAAATTAAATATACAGTTCAATTAATAGAACTGCCATTTGCGTGCAAAGAAGACGTGAAAACAACAATAATTGTTAGGCCTTCATCGCACAATTAAACGGAATGGGGCTCTTGGCATTGTAATTATAGATTAAATCACTAAGGATTGCTATCAGTTTCAAGGCCGCGATGAAAAGGATATCTTCGGCATTAAATGTTTTAATGAAAGAAGACGACTGGATTTCACTGACATACTGTATGTCTTCTGCTGAAAAAGGACTGTGGCCAATAGTGCAAGGCTTAGCATGCTCCTTTAAATCCAATAAAAAATGTCCCGTATACGATTTAACTGGACAGAACTAACATTCCTATTGAACTACATTTAACTTATTGTGAAACTTGCATTATTTCCATAGATTATTTTATGTATGGTATCTCTGCCAATACCATTTGCTGAACCTTTGATTATTTTCATGACTTGGAGAAGGCTTAGGGCAACGTACTTACTTTTTTGATGACATAACATAACATTCAAGTATTACTCTCTCATTGTAATGTGGTTCTGGCTGTCAGCCACAGGGCCTAAATTTATAAAATGTAAGGTGAAAGAAAGAAAAAAGAAAGAAAGAAAGAATGTATTGTATTTTTCTCTGCTCTATTGCATGACCTGGCAAGCTGTATCAGACATTGAAAATTCTCTAAAGAAAGAACGGCCTCATATTATTGGTGCAGTATTTGCCTTTTGATAATTTCTACCAAATGTGTAACTATAACTATTTCTATAATCCTATCTGGTCAATTTAATTTCAGCTGAAGGATGACCTGATATATTTTATATTTGGAAAGAATACCTACATGTAGCTTTTGTAGGCTAGAAGAGTGAACCTTTGTTAATCCTAGCATATTACCCATCATGGAATTATTGTAAAACTTGTCAGTTGTGTGTACCGGCCATTTTAACCAGTTACCAGGTTCGTCCATGGCACTGACATGACAAGGTTATATACATTTCAGTTTACTTGAAGTGAAATTCAAGTATTTCAAACTTTGATTTACCAGTTGTGTACCCATAATAAACTCCTTACTGGAGAAACACCAGCCGTGGCTTATTCTGCCAAAATATGACATGCACATTACAGCTTCATGTAGGTTTTTAGTACCCTTTAAGTAAAGTGACCCTCATGGTGCCTTAATCCAGCTGCATTAAGAGCCCCATCAAAGATCAAGAAGAAAACAACACTTTGAACAAACAAACTGAACAAATTTAAACAATTACAACACAATCCTATAAACTATAGAACTATATATTGAAAAATCAAATAAAGAGCTCACATATGGTCTTCTTTATGTTGTGGATTTTTCCCATGAAGAGCCCTTTAGAAACAGCCTGACTTTTGGGGTTACTTTGGGAGTATTTTCTTGCTTTAAGCCATGGACTCAGCCATTATAAAGTCTCAGATCATCAAAAAACTTCTCTAAGTATCTAAAGTATCCTTCATCACATACTGTCACAGTCTGAGCCAATCTAAAACGATCAGAAAAAACTGAAGTTCTATTTTTGGACCCTTAAGAATGAAATTGTTTTATAATGAAAACATTGCGGATTTAAGTACTATTAGATGACAATGTCAACTTCATAAGCACACAGGGCCGGCCCGTGGCATAAACGCTCTATGCGGTTGTTTAGGGCCACAACCGCTAGGGGGGGCCACATGATCCAATGTTTATCTAAGGTAAATATTTTCGTAATAACGTTATTCATCCCCTATCGTGGAACTAGCGGTATAAATTTTAAACGGAATGGCAACAGAAAATTTCATACCAATGTAAGAAGGAATGTACCATGCAACCCCCCCCCCCCCCTTGCTCGATAGAATCCAACAGCACCCACCCCCCACCCCCCCACCACTTGATAGAATTCAACAGTACCCCCCCTCGACGGAATCATCGAACAGCACCCCCACACCCCCACCCCCCCCGCGCCACATTATCCAACAGCACCCCCCAACCCCCCCGCCCGCTCGAACACATTTGTTTAGGGCCATCAATATCCTGGGGCCGGCCATGTAGGCACACTTAAATATATGTTGCTCTGATCAGGGCCCTCATTTATAAATGGTGCGTATGCACAAATAAGATGTGTATGCCACTTTCTCCATGGATTTTGGATCT
Organism: Anguilla rostrata; assembly: GCF_018555375.3. Classification (NCBI taxonomy): domain Eukaryota; kingdom Metazoa; phylum Chordata; class Actinopteri; order Anguilliformes; family Anguillidae; genus Anguilla; species Anguilla rostrata. Next base: position 13,561,399 of record NC_057938.1, read on the forward strand.
ATAAAAACTCAAAACCTGTGCACATATATGCAAACTGTACCCCATGCGTACACACATTTTGGAAATGGAAGGAATTGGTGACTCCGATGGCAAAGTAGTAAAATAAAGATAAATTCCCTACAGACCTGTTTCAATCAATTCCTTGCACTTCATATGAAAGTACGCAGCCTTCTAATAATTGTATCCCTAGTCAGAGGAATATCCAAGCCTACGTAGCTTCTGTCTGTTTTGTCTGTGTTAGTCTGAAACTCCATATTGAAGCATCCATGCTGTCCCTCAAATGATTATATTACTGGTGGCACTTCCCATGTGTTACATTCAGAGTTCCAACTCATGCCAACAGGGAGGCAAGTCCCACAGTACGGATGCCAAATCCTCTTTTATTCCAGAATCCATTTGAATGCTGAATGTGAGGCCCAACAAAGTTTTCAATTTGATGATCAGGGGTTTAATTGGGGAGATATCTGTATGTTCTGTGCGGATGTATCTTTAACAAGAATCTCCTGAAGTTACTCAAATTTGATTTACCTTCTGACTCCTCCATTTCCCCGGACAGTTATTTGGAATGACAAGCTGATTTGCCATATATTCATATCAATATTCATATTCCAAGACATTCCATGATACCATTTGTGGTTAATGGTGGGAGTTAATGGGGTGGGATACTAGAACGTATGCAAAATTTCAAGTTGATTGTGATTTTTAAAAAGAAAATTATATGCAGGTGAGCATACCCATGGTTTTTAAAATCACAATATGTTTTACTATATGCACTTTTATTCTTTTGTCCTTTTAGAGTAGGACCTCTGCAAAGCTTTATAAATGAGCCCCCTGGACAAGTTAGTATGTCAAACTTGAGAACTTGAATGTCAAATAATTATAACGAATAGCACAATGGAAGTAGAAATGCACAGGTAAGTGTGTAAGAAAATGTATTCACATTATCACCTTGCTTTGCAAAATTAAAACAATGTATAACTGATGTCATTAATTAAGAATGAAATCATCAGCATAAGTAATATTTAGTATATTACTAAGTTTTTAGAGTGCACTGTACTTCTGTAGGCCAGAGGACAAAAAAGTCGTAAATCCTTTTTTACTTTATTCTAACCAGTGAGGGTATCTGCATGGTTGAAGATCCAGATACCCACTTATGCAGTTACCCTTTTATACAGATAAAGGTTTGAGTTGATAAAACTCATAATATCATAGTCCATACAAGCATAAAAGTAGACTTGTTCAAGTAGAATGAATATACTTTAGTTAAAATTGAAAAACGACACGTTTAGTAAATAAAACTCACATTTGTATGCCAATACCAATAACTAAAAAGCAGTGTCTTTTCATAAAGTGTATAAACATTTTAAAATAAATATAAAATATAAACCTTAGATACACTATCTTTCAGCTTTGGAGCTTAATTTGGCATTGGCTGTTTGCCACATTCTTCTACATCAAACAATTGCAACAGTTTGACATAAAGTGAAGGGAGATTATGTTGCTCTATGTGTATCGACAACCAGATTAATTACAGAGAATCCTGTGGTGCACTGGTGTCATAAACGTGTTGTTGACAAGTGACAAAAGGTACTTGCATTATAATTAGCTTTGAGGTTAGTTTGAAGCATGAGCTAAAATCTTTGTCTTAATGGCATGCATCTCATTAATTGTAACAATCTAATATTATTTGTCCTAAATTTCAGGACTCTATCATGACAGTTATTATGTCACACCGAAGGCATACTTTCATGTTTTATACAATATAGTTCTGCAATAAGGTTTTGGTCATTTAATGTATAAAAAACAATTTTTAACTCTCGTTAATTTCAATAATTGGTAGGCTATGTTTGTGATTAGACAATGGCCACACACATGCTGAAAGGCATGCTGAAAGGCAATTAAAATGAAATTAGAAACCATACAAACATGAAAATTCAAACAGTTACAACTGGTTCTGAAATGGCTTTCAGAAACTGCTCCTCTTGTCTGTACGAGCTTTTATTGTGACCTGAGCATGTTTATTTGTACAGCCAACAGATGTCAGGTTCTTGTGAATTCCACAATATGTTGGGTTTCTGCAAAATGAAGATGTAGATATGCATATTGCATGCATCAATGTACGTAAACAATGATTTAACACAACTTCATACAACAGGTCCCTGCTTTAGACACTTTCATTTCATGCAGTAATTGACATTTCTATATAAGTAAGAGCCATACATGACAGTGTATACCCCAAAAGAAATCCTGAATCATATGTAATACCTTAATCAAGACTATGCAACATCTTCATCTATCATTCTAAAGTTACTGCAATGCTTTATGAAGGACGCAACATATTTAAAACAGCCTTCTGAAATTGAGTTTAGCATACCTTCTCCCTTCATCCCTGCACACATACTCATGAATGATTTATAAACATGTTACACCATGTTAATGAATGTATTTTGCATGTTCTACAAAGGCTTAAGAAAGGCTTAAGAAATATGCTTTGTGTCAAGTGTTGCCCAGTCTCTAATCGGAGTCAAAACCTTGAATCCCTAAGAACTGTACCACATACTCAGCAGAAATATGGATTTTAGCTGGAACAGATTTTGTAGAATAGGACCAATACATTTTTTTTTAGTTTAAGGGAATTCTCAGTTCACCTCACAAACCCCAGGAGGCCTGGAGGTTAATAGTCCACTTTTTCATTTGATGGGAGAGGCAGATAGAGTGCAGTTCTCCAACCCTCCGATATCCCCCATCCACAGGGCCTCCAGCTCAGGTGTTAACAGTAATGCATCCTTCAGTGTTTGTTTGGAACCCGCTATAAAAACATCATAAAATAAATGGGAAGAAAAATGTGAACACATTGATGGTACGTGGACTTTTAGATTTGTATTTACTTATTTCAAACCTTGTTGTATTTGGTTTGCAAGAAGGTCCTGGCCTTTCATTTTTTAAAGGTCCTGGTTGAACTGCAATAAAATCCTGGTCAGTTTATTTCATATGAAGACAGGGCCAACCTGCTTTATAAGAAATTGAATCAAAAACGGGAAATCAGTTGTGGCTTTTGTTGGTGACCTCTATTTTTATAGGTGGCCACACTTTTTCGCAGGGACACATGTGTACGCATGCACACAAACACATACGCACACACGCACACACACACATACGCAAACACACACACCCAAACACATACACACACACACACACACACACATGCACACACAAACACATAATTTGAAGCAACACAAGGTTTTTAAGTTGGATGTGCATTACAGGAACAGTTGAGCTGTATGCAAGTGTCGAGCACCCAAGCTCAGTATTACTGGGTGAACAGGTGTAAACAACAAAGTGAAAGCAAGATGTGAAAAGTTGCAGGGTGATGGGGTGGGGAGGGGAGAGTTGGGGCAGATTGGAGCTGTTACCATGACAACAGGCATACGTGTCTTAGCTAAGCAAAATGGGGGGGGGGGAGGGAGGGGAGTGGAATTTTCAGCTTGCTGACATGAGGTGCTGGGTTAAGCTGCTGCCATTGCTTCTCCAGGAAGACTGTGGGATTGACTAGAGTGATCATTTGGTAGATTAGTAGAGGAGGCCATGGTCCGTTATGGGGAATCAGCTCAAATCGGCGGGAGAGGGGGGCGAAAGTACTTCAGATCCAGTGGGAAGGCTTTGTTGAAAGCACTCTGTTGGAAACTGCCCACAGGAACACATGCACGTGTGCCAAGGCATTTGTGCAGGCCAGAGAGTCAATATTATGCCATCGTTGGAAATTGGTGCTGCTACAGAGACTTAACATGGGTGACCTTGTGATTTTAGCTTTATTCCCCAGGCGCAATTTTTGTTCATACAGCAAAATGTTTGCTTGGCAGCCTCCTGTGTGGTGTACCATTAAGACACCCGTACAGGAAGTAGTGATGTGTGATGAAGAACTGGCCTTGAATTGGGGCAGCAGTAGGAGCTGTTTTTTTACAGATGGAAGAAAAGGAATGATTTGTGAAGGAGTCACCCAGGCTCAAGCTGTGAAACCTATTAAAAGTGTAAGGTTAGGAAGTTCGGTCATTTTAGAGAAACAGGTGCTTGGAGCAAACAATATCATTGTTTATATATAAAATACTTGCACAGTGTCTTACACAAACCATCAGACATTGTTTTTGAATCAATCCTTCCTTGTGTGTGACACATTGATTCTGGAACATTTCTGTTATAAACGGATGTGCAGAGAAGAAAAGTGGCAGTATGTGGTAAATTGGCAATGTTCCAGGGAAATTGGTCAGACTAGCAGGCCTAAGTGTATGCACTTTATATTGAATGAACAAAACATTTGCTAAGATAAAGCGATATGTTATAAGTAAAACTAGCAGCATTTTCAGATCTCCAAGTCAATTGCAACCCTTTGATCTCCAAGTCAATTGCAACCCTTTAGTTGAATGCAAAGTTTCTTGTCAGAGAATGTGGCAGGCAAAATTCCCTCTGATTTGATAATTGGCAAATGCACCCCACCAGTGGCAATGGCAGTTTGCTAATTAGCTGGTAGGCTGGCAGGTCAGCTTGTGGAAGGGATAAAATAATGGAAACATTTTGAAGTGTGGCATCATGATGTGGTCCTTTGTGTGTGTGTATATATATATATATATATATATATATATATATATATGTATGTATGCTACATTGCCAAAAGTATGTGGACACCTGGCACAGTTAGAAGCACACAATTGTATAAAATGTCATTGCATTCCGATTTGCCTTCACTGGAACTAAGCGGCCCAGCCCAAACCATGTATACCAGATATAGTGTTATGGGCATCATAATGATTGAGAAAAATGGCTTTACGGGTGTTTCTCACCAGTCAGGTGTGTTCAATTGCTTTCTTAGTGCAGGTATAGCGGAGCTTTCGGTATCTAGTCTTGATTCTAGTATAGTATTGAACACAATTCAGAAGGCACAATTGCATTTGAGTTCAATATTTGTATTTCATATCCGATGTATAAATCACTAAGCTATTTACTAAACAATGTTGATCAGTTGTAAAAGAAAGCCATCCACCAATATGATGCAAAATGCTCAGTGAAAATGCGAACACATTTAGTTCTTATGACATACACTTTACTATATGCCATACCGGCATATTGGCTTTTCTGCGCAAGTTTGTCCCACACTTTGCTTTTGCCTTTTGACAACAGACAAAAAATTGCAACGTATTGCCGTCACATTTCCTGCCAAAGGCATTGCCACTGGCCATACATCTCCAGTCAATAAGCCTCTGTGCGGCCCTGAAATAAACACATTCTTTTCTCCAAATCCATTTTTTTTTTCATTCAAGCACGTTTTCTCTTTCCCTCTGCATGTGCCTGTGGGCCATTGGATGAAAAAAAAAAAAAAAAAAAAACCCAAAAAGATCACATCTCCATTCATCACACATGTTCTGCCTCATTAAAAGAAAAAAACAAAACAAAACACATGCTATTGCTTACACACAATACAACTCGTCCTCCACGACCAGGTGATTAACATTCTGTGAACCCTTATTAACCTAATGTTGGTCTGTTCTAATCAAGTTAAATGAAAAATTACAGGTATCCCCATATGATCAATCATATTCCCAACTGTATGTCTAAGCATCTCATGGAAATATGACAGCAGTCCTCATAATGAAAATCAATCTCATACAGATATCTCCATTAACTCAACAACTACACATGCAACACTTCAAAATGATTTTGTACAAATGTCCAATGTCTGTGGGAACAGGTGAACATTGGTGAACTGAATGCCAATGTCTGTTAAAATTGTCATTTATTTTGTATGGTCATTTGTGTGTTTCCCTGACCCATGTAACCATGTAAGTGCCAGCACACATGTAGCATAATCCATTCCATAAAAAGTAAAAAAAAAAAAAAAAAAAATTTAAATAAATGTCAAGGTACAAAATAACACAATGAATTTAACCCTATCATTATAGCATTATGAGTAAATCACAATAGCAAACCTACAATATTAAAACAGGTGTAGAAATTGTTATGTTGTGTTTAGCATTGTATCTAAAATACAGTAAAACCTATTTAAGCCAAAAAAGGGGAAATAGTAAAGCAAGTTATAGAGTGAAGGAAGCACTTGTAGACCTGAAATTAACAATAACAATAATAATAATAATAATAATAATAATAATAACAATAATAAATACCATTACATTACATTACATTTATTTGGCAGACGCTTTTATCCAAAGCGACGTACAAAAAATCCATTAAGGATTTAGCTGACCAAATCTTGTAAATATCTGTATGTGTAAAATAGTATTTGATCATACTGTGACCATCGAGTTAAATATTAAATAGTGCAGTGTGTGTACATTGTAGCGGGGGTGTGGGACAGGGAGTATCAGAGCGATGGGGCTATACACTTAGTGAATAAAATGAACTTGTAGAATTATATATTGGAATCTAAATTCTGATTAAATGTTGTTACATGTCTCCATCATAGTCCACCCTCTCTCCTGCATTGAAATACAATGTACTCCCTTCTTGCCTTGGTTAACCACATGGCTTGCTTCTCACGCATATTCTTCTGAATGTGAAAAATAAATAAATATAAACCTCCCTCTGAGGCGCCTCAAGCGCTAAGGGCAACTGCTTCTCTGTTTCCATACCTCTAACCTTCTGACTCAGAGGGTAACTTTTATATATGCCTTGTTTGGGGTTTAGATGTCTTCAGGGTTGTAGTTCTTGTGCAGCCGTCTTGGAATGTCATTGTTTGAGAAAAACATATTTTAGAATGGATATCAACTCTACAAGCTTGCCATAATAGTATAATACTGAAGTAATGAAAAGTAATTAATATAGTCAAATTAAATGATATATTTAGCTTCTTGGAGTACTGGCATTCCATGAAAATGGAAAGGGCAACCGTGCACAGATTTGCCTTGCTAAAATTGAACTAACCCTTAGGCTAACAGCTATTGCAATGTCTTTAACAACACTACTTGCAAATGTGAATACAAATGGCTTAAATATTTGTAGGCTACCTCAAAATTTAACACGAAGCAGGATGATTCTGTTGTGAAGAAGATCTTGCCAAAACGTAAGTCCTTCCAACTATACAAAATTATATGATTTATTAATTACTTTGTAATTGTAAATGCAGATAGGTGCACATAACCTAAGTCTTAATATGACTTCCATATAATAGACACGATTGTTATAATGATTATGTATAATGATATAATTTGATTCAAAAAATGTAATAAAAATCTGTGCATTCAAAACTAAGAACTGTTGAAATACATGTACAATTTCACTGTGATATTGAAGATTGATGGCGTCCATTGAGGGTACTTGCACATTATTATTGTGTTTGCTGGTAGAATTAAAATACATCAACAATACATGCTAATGAGCTGTAGACCAAAGTAAAGGGGTGAATGCTAACTGCCACCAAGAACAGTTATTCAGTGGTATAGACATCTAGAAGCAAGGGCCCTAATCAACAGGAAATCAGGCGTAGCAATGGGGAATTTGACACCAGCTGAAATACTCATGTTAACAACAGGGTTATTGAATAATTACTTAATCAAATCATTAAGCATGCATTATTAATCATTCCATTTAGCTCCATGTTATGAATATGACAGAACTAACAGGTAGAACTGACATCTTTGATATTTGATCACGAATGAATACTGTAACAGTGATACCCATTCAAACAGGAAATGATCCCTCACATAGTAGTACTTTGGGAATGGATAGCCAGAAATACAAAATGTACAAAATACTGTATTCCTAGACTGTGCAACTAAGAAAATCACAAGAAAACTATTTACTAGAAAATATAAAAAATGTTTTTAATGTAATATATCTAACTTGAAGGAATTTCATTGAGGTGATTTACCAATAATATGGACCGTGTAAATATGTTTCAAGGAAACATACTGGACAGGCATGAACATTGTTTAGAAAACTACAAATACCAATGCAAACTGTATTTGGAAATAATGACTAGTGAAGCCATTTACACCTAAATGACCTTAATGACTTTTTGAACATCTGGATTTATGTGGTATTGGTGAACGGTTGTTAGAAGAACATTTGTGTGGTGTCTAATGAAAATTTACATGGTTGGATGAGTTACAGACTTGAAATCAAAAACCAATTGTGAACCTCATGGACCTTACCCTTTGACCTTTTGACCTGAAAATCAACAGAGAGCCAGATGAATCAATGAGGACATTTCTATGAAAACATAATATCTATTCAGACTACCAGGTTATGGTATTATTGGAAGATTAACATTACATTACATTACATTACATTTATTTGGCAGACGCTTTCCAAAGCGACGTACAAAAAGTGCATTTCATGGTCATAGACAACTACTAAACACAGGTTCAGTAAGATACAATACTTATTTACTATTTCTAGCCAAGAACACGGTTTAGTTCACACAGATTAAGACATAATATTACACAAACAGGATAATATGAAGTGTTAGATGCATCATTCATTTTATAGTCCTTTTCAGATGGATAATTAGTATCACACTTTTAAAATACATATATACCAGATTGTTCATATGTGTTACTAATGATATGGTGGGACACTTTTATTGGCTATCTTGAAAATCAGTTGACAAATACACTTCCAAACAGAATGTGAATGTGTATACTGCAGAACTGTTTCTTCAAAAAACATTTTTTTTCTACTCACTGTTGATCCGTACTTATCCCTAGGTGTTTTATTGTTTCCACCTTTACTGTGCAAGTTATTTGACACCACTGATACCCATAGCTCTAAGTACATTTGATACAATGTCACCTTCAAAGTGCAACATTGCCTCATCTAACTATCCATGTTTTCCTGTCTACTGCAAATAAATATCTCATCTACTGAACATCCTTCTAATTTTTGAATAATATATCTGAAAATGAATACAGTCTGGTCTATTTCAATGCTTAATATTACATTTAACACAATGACATTCCGAGGCATGACAAGGCAACAGTGCCACCCTTAGGTCTCTGACAGTGATAGAAAAACATGCATGTACTTTGAAAGAGTTTTGTAAAGGATAATGTTATTTTATTGGATATTTTGGTGCATTAGTCAAATGTATATGTAGCACTCTACTTTATATTACTCTGTAGTATTCACTGGTTGACATGCCATGTCACACATCAAATATGAGGTCTTAAGGTCTTGTGAGGACCTATGAATGAGAATCAATGGAATACAAATGATATGGTGCAGCTCTAATGCTTTGGCTATATGTAAGGTCTACACAATAATACAATAACCTGGTTGAGTCGATTGGACACTTGAGATGGGGTTTGTGGTTTATGGCATTGGATAAAAGCCTATTGTTTGATGAGGGAGAGAAAAAGAAAAAGGAAACATAGGAACACAATTCGTTTGACATGCCAAAGATTCTTTAGCCAGCTTTGTGATGGCCACTACCCTGGTGTACAGTATATACCTCCAGCCATCAGATTTCCCTAGGGTTCTTTTTTGAATACTTAGACTTTCCCCTTTCCTCTGAAAACTTCCAGATATTTCTTTTGAGCTCCAATTAGACACGCATGTTAAATGATAACTGCAAGGTACACTGAATCTGCATTCAGTTTTCAAGTGAGTAGCCCCAGGATAGCGTACACCTCTTTTTCAAATGGAACCTTGATCTAAGCCTTCCCGCTGTAACTCTCCACAGATCTCACTTCTCTGTGAGATCGTCTCAGGGGATTGAATAAATGTTAAAGCCCGCAGAATATTAAAATAGCCTTTCCAATGAAGACTTCTGAAGGAGGATGAAGATATAGTGTATTCAGAAAAATCAGTTTAATCCTTAATTTATTGGGAAAGAAAGGAATTGGTAATACATCCTCCGGTATGAAAATCTTTGAGCAGGCTGAGTACTGCCCAGTGTGGATGTTCGTTTTGACCAAGTTCAGTGAAATGGAGCTCTCTCAATATCTTACGTGATCTAGGAAACTGCTGCTCGTAAACCAGCTGGCTCTCTCTTTCTCACCACATTATATATTTCTAATATTGCACTACAATGTAGTGCACTCTTAAAAAGAAAGTAACACAATGTATTGGCTCACGCATGAAGGCATCACTGGTATCGATCCTGAGAGATGTCCCATGTCCCAAAGGCACTCCCAGTCTCAATTATTTCTTTCTTTCCCACCTGGCTTTGTAGAGACATTTCAACCACTGCCATAAGTTATTATTATTATTATTATTATTATTATTAGTTTTATTATTATTATTATTATGATGAGGATGATGATGATGATGATGAATGTTGTTTTTGTTGTTATTATTATTGTACATAAGGAATTACAGCATAAACTTTTGGTTTTTACTTTAGTGCCAGAGTCGAGGAGTTTCTCTGTTTAAGCTACATAGCATAGATGATTCTCCCAGTCTGAAATGTGCAGAAAACTGAGCTTGAGTCTGATAAGTCCTTATCAAACTCCGGTTCCACTTGGATTTACTAAGCCATAACTTAATTGCTAGACTGGTGGGGAACTTCCATAAACCAAGGAGATGTGCAACTTACTTTGTGTGTCTGTAATGAAGACTCCTATAACAGATTTAAAGAAACAGGAGCACAACTAATTAATTACATTTCTGGCAAATATTCAGTCATTTTTGAAGCTTGTTATACATTCTGATTGCAATCAGGCATCAGGATTGTCTGCTCTCACGCAGTTCTAAATCATGCTTTGCGATTTAAATGGCCAAAACAAAATAATAATTTATTTAATAATAATAATAATTCTTTCTGTATCAAAAACCTGAAATCAGCATGTCCATTTGCAACAAAGTGCTTCACTCAGTAATTATTGGTACGTCAGAAAAGCTTGGTCATCATGTCCATTAACCCACCCACATAAGCTTTATGTCTAAAATATCCTATCCACAGCTGTGTACATTTTCTCACACAGACGGTGTTTAATTAAAACAAACAGCTGTTTGTTATCAGCTACACTTCACTGTAAAACAATTGCCCATTTTGCATGCCTCATATAATTTCAAGGAAAAGAAGTCATAAGCTAAGTACTAATATGAAAATGTATTAAATGTGTAAGTGCTGTATATGAGACAATATGAAAGCATTTCAATTGCAAATATGCTGGTGAATTTGGAATAGCTTGAAGTGGAAGTCCCAAAGTTAACAGTTGTAAAATGGATTATAGGCCTGTCCTGATACTGTATTTTCAATAAAGTGCGCAGGATTATTTCCCTTCCCCCCAGGAGACATTTCCTATGGTGGACACTTAATGTTCCCTGAAACTGAACTAAACTGCCTGCAGGGAAGACTACTTGAACAAAGGGAATAAGAAATGTAGTTAAAATCATTTTAAAGACAGATCATTAATATCAATCATGGTGCTTACTTTATATGATGTTAGATAATGAAGCACAGCCCCGTTTTATTAATCAATTAATGTATTTAATCAGTTGCATGTTGTGCATTTGAAGTGCACTTACATTCCAGAGGTCTTAGATATTATCTACACACAGAGACGAGCTAAAAGATTTCATTGGACTTAAAGACACTTCCACTGGAGGCTGCAGTTGTTTACAACAGTAGGACATTTTTATTCTGGAACAGTTATCTTATTAAGATTATTATTATTATTATTCAATCTCCTTGTATCAACCGTTTGTGCTAATGTGTGGTGCATCAAAGCTTGCAGTTATTTATTGCACGATTGAGGACCCGGGAGGATGCCGAGCATGTAAAATTAATTACGGGCAAATCTAATAATAAACACGGTGCAGGGCTCTGCGGGGCCCGTCTGACCTCACCTTACGGTTGGCTCAAGGGGACGACCACGCTCGACCTGCACTCTCCGAAGATTGATGGGCCTCGGAGAGACTCCATTACGCCAAAAATAAATTCCTAAACAAATAAGGCGGTGAGGGGTGAATAAGTCCTTGTCTGTCTCCGCACAATCAGAATCGCTTGGCCTGAGATGGTACCACTAACAGATTTGTTTTTAACTATAGGAAATGTTAAAGAGGCTTATGCATGTTACCTTGCTTGCTTTGTCACATGCCACAAAAATAAATAAATAAATAAATAAAATAATAATAATAATAATCTGTTTCTGGTGCCACTACAAGGGTGCACACGGAAAATAATAATAGTTTAATAATTAAAATTAAACAAAATGACTACTTTCTCCATGGATGGTCATATAACCATAGCTGTGTTTTATATTATATTTAGAGTGCAATCAAACAGCATTATATTTAAGGCCTCATGTAGCCAGGCAAAGAAAACTGATTTGACTTCTGTTGGAAATTTCTCACATTTGAGCAACTCCATTATAAGTTATCTATAGGCAATTACTTGTGTTCTGTTTCACAGATGAGCCAGAGCCTTCAGCACATCAAAAGAACAATGAGATGGAGGAGAAGACCTTTAACATTTTAAAGCTATTTCCAGACAAAAATACTGCAATTGAGTAAATCACGAATTTAATTTTGTGCTAGGGGGTAATGTAATGTTGTCAGAGCAAGGACTTATATAAATTGTCTATTGAGTTAAATAAATGGCTATCGTCAATGTTTGTTAAAAGGCATTCTCAGATCAAATTTTGACAGCTTTATGGATATCATTTTATTGAAAAATATTTTGACTACCGGGCATTTAGCCGGTATGCACTGGTAATACAGTATCTCTTAAAAAGAAGTTGTTACCTGGTTATTATTAAGATAAATATGAGTATTATCTATAATATTATAGTATCACTATAATATATAAGTCCATGGCAGTAAACCATATATTTAAGTAATTTCTTATTTGCAACCCATTGCAAAAGGAACATTATGGCTCGTTATCGTGGTACTGTGCAATAACAGGCATGACATTTCCATTTTACAGCATGTAATTACAGTTTCTAAGAAATTATCTTCTGAATTTGTTATGAGCAAGGCTGTGTCATGGCTTGTGTTAGGGATCGGGGATCATGTGAAGATAATACCTAACTGTAAAATCTTAAATTCAGAATGCATGCATAAAAATGAAAGCAATGCATTTAGATGAGTTTAAAATGTATTTGCTTCATCTAAAATAGACGGAAAACAAAAATAGACCTACTTATTTTTGTAAGAAGAAAATGACTGCTTCCTGTTGGCTTCCCGTATATTCTGGGTACCAACCAATTCTTCAGGCTTAATGTTCAAAAAAGCTGTCCACACTAAAATACTGGATCACAGTAAGCTAAAATATTTTTTAGGAAATGTACCTGGACAGAGTATGGCTGTAAGCACATAAGTTGACCAAAAATGTTGAATGAAATAAATCATTTGGGTGATTAAATAAGAGCAAAATAAAGAGTTGTCTTAAACATATCCGCCTTCATTGGAAACCACTACTGTATGATTACTTAGAAAGGTTTAGTGCCATTTGCTTGCTATTGTATATTGCTGTAAGTACCATGTATTCAGTTGCTAAAAGCTGTTCTTACATTAGTTCCAGCTCAAGAATACTTAGAGGACCACATGTCAGTCCAGCTGAAAGAGTACTATAATCTTACTTTCGCTGCTGACCTTAATGATTCAGACCTCACACAAATGTGTTTTTGGAGATGAAAAAATGAATACTTGTATTTATTGTGAGTTAAAGACCATGATTATATCAACATTTATTCCTGACTTTTCCCACATTTTGAGTTTTGTAATTGCAAAAAATTAACTCAAGAAACTTTGTGGAGGAAGAAACTCTTGCATTTAGTTAAGTGAATTTTAAGTGTTGATATATAAGGCTTTGTTGTAGTATAATGTTCAGTTCCTGGAAGAGGCACTTTCACTGTACCCGTTAGAAAGAAAAAAAGGACATTTTAACCGGAATTACTTCAGTAAATACTCAGCTGCATAAATGGACTACATGTAAAACAAAAATAAATAAAAAAGGAAGCTGTGTAAGTTGGTCAGGCAATATACAGCGAGCTTGCTGATGTTTTTTCTTGATTTGGCTCTGTGCTTCCTCAGCACATTTCAGACTTGTTATCAAACAATTTAACATTTAACGTTTAGTTAAAGTGCAGACTTACAGCTTTTATTAAAGGGTATTTTTTTATACATTTTTGGTTTCACCCGGTATAAATTGCAGCACTCTTTATACAATACAGTCATAGAATGTATACATAGTAACATGTTTATTTCATAAACATTTCAAAAAAACAGCACGTAACTTATTGTGATCGTGTGAATTTGTTGGTTTCAGTTTCACTTTCATGGAAATGAACATCCCCAACCCCATCCCCAAAAAGTACACTTTAACATTCACCTCCCACACCATCATCTTTGTCTTTAGAATGAAGTATGGCATGAAGTGATAGTTCTACTAATAACTTGTATTCTGAAAGATGTTTCTAAAGTATTAGAACTACAGCGCTGTTTTATGGTTTGGGCATGTATGGCTGCCACAGGCACTGGCTCACTTGCCTTCAGTGATGATGTACAGTAACTGCTGACAGCAGAATGAATTCTGAAGTGTACAAAAGCATCTTCAAGTTCAAGCAAATGACTCCCACTGGATGGTGCTTCATCCTATGGCAAGACAATGAGCTAGTTTAATGGTCACAAATGACTTCCTTCTTTTTGATGTACTGTATAACAAGGAAGATCCGGGATAGATTGTTGCTGTTATATGTTTGGAAAATTTGAATTTGTGTACATCACAAACACAGAAAATAACCAGTTGTACTCTTCCTTGTGTTTGAAGCAGCATTCTTCTGCACTAATAAATGCGCGTGTGGCAGGGCTCGGTTGGTGGGGGAGGTTCAGGCCAATCGGAGGAGCACTCCTACTGGTTAAGTAAGCACGCACACCTGGAGTGAATAACTAATTAGTCCAGGTATTTAGTGTGCTCTCTTCCCAGTAGTCATGGTTCTTGCCCCGAACCTTCCCCACAAATCGAGCCCTGCCTCAGAGTTCAGTGGCTTAAAAATGTGATCTGCCTGGCATGTCTCTTGCTGAAATTGTTACGGTACTAAACTACTTTCATGTGCACAAGATTAATATGTCCCAAGATTACAGTGCCCTGAAAGGAAGGGCTATGTAAAAAAAATGGTGAAACCAGAGAGTATATACCCTTAAATAAAAGCTGAGAATGTGCACTTTAACCACATGCACATAGTTTTTTTTTTAGATCACAAATCTAAATACTGTAGAGCACAGAGATTCCCAAACATTAAGGAGCTCACTGTACTATTGAATTCATGTAATGTGCTGACAAATATGGATTTAATATAACACTTAATTCAAGATGGTATTCATGCCTAGATTCACTGTTATCATATTACCAAAAAAGGTAATACTAATTTGCAGGCAGTACAAGATCAATCGCTGAAAGACCCTAATCAGGCCTCAAATGGAGATCTACTCAAACCAACCAGGAACGTAGCGTTTCGTTTCATACCACCGCCTGCTCTCTCAATTTGGGCATATGAAGGACACACCAAATGCTTGTTATGGCTAATGTTATGGCGGGAACAGTATTTTGTGGGAAATGCTTAAGAATCTTTTATGGAAATGGCATTGCAATATCTGCATGAATTACAAACAAGAATCAAACCCCTGGAAAGACCTTTGCATAAACGAGCTTGTCAAATGATCAGAGTAAACTGTTTAAATATTAAACCGACCACATTATCTGCCAATTTTTGCAGTTTTATGCCAGATCAGTAGCAGTGAACATTGTTTTGGCCAAGTTTGATAGTAATTTATCTGACTGTGATATCAAGCACAAATAGATCCATGCTAAACTGGCTGTTTATCGCAGTATAATGAACATGGTAGGAACATGCATTCCACGGAAGATCACGACCTTATCTTTTACTAGCTCAAGCTGGGATGAATCAGATAAATAATTAAGTCTGCCAATATAAACCTTCTGCCAGGTTTCTGAACACCTGCAGACCTCTTGATCCCAGTCGTTGACCTTGCATTACCATATCAGTCTGAACAGATCGACAGAACAAGAGCACTGTCCACCTCTATTACAGTAAAACACTTTGAATAAGAACTCATTAAAACTCATTTAAAAAACACAGAAAAGGAACTAATTGCCATGTATGGTTAATTTGCATCTTTGTTGATGTTTAAGAATAAACATGCATGTAAAGTAAACTGAACTAGATCTCTGGTAAGTCTGTGTTGTTTGAATCCAGGTATGTTTTGGTTTTTTTTTCACTAAAATTTTGTAAATTCCGGTATAAGGAAAACAGGTAAACAATCTTTTTTTTTTTTTTTTTACCATCACCTGCTAGTCTCTTTATTGAGACCACTCTAAATACAAGGCAGTCTGAAGTAGCAACTTAAATTTAGTGGATTGTTTAATCTGTTGGGCCTACACATGGTGATAATTAAGTTTGCTTGTGCTGTGGCCCTCCCATGGAGTGAATGAGGAGATGATTTTAAACAGCCTCTCTGCTTTTCCTTTCATCATGTAGGAGGGCTTTGGTCATAGATGTTGATATAAATTCCCACTATATGATGTAAAGTTTATGCAATGTTCCAATATGCATCACTTATATAATATATCCACCAACCTCCCATTTGGCTGAATTTGTTCAGCAGTTTTTGACTCAAAAAAAAATAAAATAAATAATAATAATGTTTTCTGAGCTAGTGTACAGCCTAAGGCCTTGGAATGTATGCCTGTCTAGTGTTCAATCCTTTAGTGTGAATGCATACATTTTTTTTTTAGTCTGGACTTCAAAACATGTATAGAGACGTTTTGACATACATGGACTAGTTAACCCCTATATACCTCAGGCCTTACCTAGACATAACCTGGCTATGTTCTACAAGGCTTGCAAACTTTCACTTTTAAACCAAAGTTAAACATTAAAGCTAAAAGGTATTATGTAGCTTTTAACTTTTGAAACAACTGTTTAAACAATACTTAAACAAAATGTTTTCAATTGAATGCCATAACGGCGTTTTAACTACTTTTCACCACAAAAATATTTGCTTGATGTGAACTTATTCAATTTTATCGTAATGTCTGAAAGAAAAGTGTTGTAAATTTGTGGCAGATATCTGAGTTGGTGATGGGAGAGGATTGCCAGGTGACTGGGCATGTAAATATGTATGACTTCTGCCATATGCACAGCTTGATCTTTTTGCAGTAATGCTGCCAATTCAGTCTTTCTGGAAAAGAATAATGTGGCTATTTCAATTCTGCATTTGCCCTCACTGTCAATGATTATTCACCATTTTTAGTTTTACAAACTGTTGGGAATCTACCCCAGGATGGTAAAATTATGAAATAAATAAAAGGGATTATTGAAGCAATTCATCAGACGTGGAGTGAGCTACCGGTGTTCATCATTTCTTATTAGCCAGTGCAATGTTTAGTTTTTTAGCATTCTGGAATAACTGTTGTGGTTTGTTCATTGTGCAGTTGTTTAACAGGCAGTTTTTTGTATAGTTTCTTTTTTCTTGACCTGATAGTGCAATTTTGGTTTTAGTGTATATTGTTTTGATACTTAGGGAATTGCAACAGCAGTGATGTTTAGTTACCATAGCAGTCGCTTTGTTTTATCAGCAAATTGATCAGTTGAGTAGAAAAGCGCCTTTACAGCTGCATTGTTTAATTAGCTGGCTTTATACTTATTTAAGTCCGTCTAAAATACAGCAACTGCTATTATGGCAGTCTTGTCGAGACATAGACTGGGTCTGATTAAGATAAGAGAGTCTAACTATGGGAGTCTAAGGCTGGGTCAGATTATGACAAAAGAGTCTATATGGGAGTCCATCAAGTGAGGCCCTGCCATGTACTGCCATGTGAGAGTTATATTTTTGTGATTCTAGCCGACATATATTAGCTCACATTTAGTACTGTTTTGATGTTTCACTTAAATTCATTATTCCAGGAATGTTATTGGCCAGATGTAGTACTGTTGCCCACAGTACTTCCGTGCACTTATGTTCTCTTTCATTGCTAGTCACTCTGGATAAAAGCCTCTGCTAAATGAACGTAATGTAAAGTAATGTAATAGAGCATTAATTGCTAGTGCAGTGATCATCAGTCTCTAGGTATGTAACATGGGCTCTGTGTTACATCACAAAAAGATGTAGTTTTCAATGAGTCACACTCACAGATCTTTGGAGTAACAAACACACAGTTAATTCACACAGTTAATTCTTAATTCTCAAACACTTGGTAGACTGGTGGACCATATGCCATTATGCATTCTACAGAACCATTCTAGGTACTGATTGGGCAGTGAATTTGAATGCCTGGCAGGCTAATTTGCAAACTACTCTCTGTTTAGCAGGTTAATTATCTGCCTCCCCAACCACAAACATCCCCTTTTCACAACAATTCCTTTTTTTTTGACAATTTTTAATTCAGTTTTTCCTTTGCTCATAAAATTAGAATTCAAATTTGGAATTGTGAGCTGGAACCATCTCAGAAATCTGGAAGACAATTTGGTTTTCTCCTAAATCAGAGTGGCCAGCTGCTGCTTCTCCCATAAGCTGAGCTACAGCCACTGCACAGTGGTCTAAACTTTGTGCACAGCTGATACAGACTGCTAACACCCTCACAAACAAAGCAGTTGATTTTTTCAATGAGATGGTGAAATTCTACCACCCTGTGTGATGGTGTGGCCAGTTAAACCAGCACTAAACAAACCCCCCAATTTATGTACAGATGACAATACTATACATTCCATTTGTACATGGGTAAATGACCTGACATGGAAATATTCTGTCTGATTGCAGTATTTTTCAAAAGAAAAATGAATACACATTGAGCGTGCAACTGTATTCTTCCTCCTTTATTGGACCACCAATTTATTTGTTTATTTTGGCTCATGACAGAGGACTCTTACAATTTTAAAGTGCAAAAATGTCATACAGTGTAGCTGAAGATGAATCCAAATAGTGAAGGTGTTATTTTTTAATGCTGGGTGGCTCATCCTGTTAAGGTACTGTTATAGTGTAAGGACAAGCCCCATGCTGTAGTATTGGATCTGGACGATGCCAGTGCCAACTGGGGCCAGCTGGCTCTATCGTTGCCCAGGGACTTTTTCAGTCAGCCAGGAAAACAGCATCTCATTGCACACCTGCTGGCACCCACAAGTTCATCTGTTGAGCTGGACATGTAGTTTCTTTCTCCAAGTCATGTCTGTACAAGCCCGACTTACAAACGGTGATGTGATAAGATCAAGGCTGGAAATTAAGGCCAGTGCCAAAAAAGAAGGTGGCTGACATCACGTGGTTTGGACGAGAACATGCTTGTCTGCACTCTATCCAATTTAAAATTAGAGGTTGAGATGAGCATTGTAGCGTGAGCAACACCTGGCTGTTAAATTTGTTCACAGAGAGTCAGTCAGTGTAACTCACTGTAAAATTTGCCTTGATTGACACACCCACTATTGTGCTACCCCACGATTTATCACAGATCATGAAATTACCAAACTAGAAACAAGTAAAAAATATTTTTCTGAAATGATAAATTCCAGGTGCATTTGCCCTTTCACTGCCACCAATGTAGGGTCCAGTGTACACAATATACAATGTACACTGTAATGTGATACAATGTAACCTCCAGTACTACTGTACATACTTAACCATTTACACTGCATTGATTGCAGATGAGTATTTTATTTGTGTTCATTGTGGCAATGCAAAAAAAGAATATGTTCCCTGCCCTTGTCATAAACATTTAGCATCCACATCCACGTTTCAGAGAATGTCTCAAGCATCGGTGGCCTGACAAATGTGTCGACGAGCGGATCCGTTTGCACGAACCATCCTGTCTCCATTCAGTTGGGAATGTTTAACACCTTGTCAGTACACATCTGTTGCGATGTTTGTAGCTGGTATGTCTGTGTTCACTTACATTCCTTAGTAAGTAATAACATCTGTTTTATTGATAGGGTTTAGGGTGTTGGTGTGTGAAGTTATTAATGCTGGTGTTTTTAATAAATGCATTTTTCAGTTCCTAAACTTATGGGAATGATATTTGTTATTTGTTATGGGAGATCAAAGAATGAAGATGAATATAGGGGAAAAAAGTACAAAAAATCAGATTTTATCCTTGGTATTTACATACATATGTTTTTATCATTTTACAGAAACATCAACAGAGAAAAAGTACATCAACATACAGCACATGAGGGGGATAAATGATGGATTTAAGATGGAAAACACATGGCTTCATTAAATTAAAGGAGCTCTGAATAAGATAAGATATGCTTTATTGGAACCATTATTGGGGTAATTTATCCTCTGTATTTAACCCATCCTAGTTACTTAGAAACAGTGGGCAGCCACAGCGCAGTGACCAGGGACCAACTCCACTTCTGTGGCCATTGCCTTAGTCAAGGGCAATGGCAGCAGTATACCTAACCTGGCATGAATGTCTTTCAGTGGACAATCGGCAGAGGAAATTGTTCTCAGGGAAGTGTCTAGAGAGGATGGATAATGCTGGTCGGTCCCTTATTTTTTCATTTTGGAATTCCCAATCATTTGTGGACCCATACCATCATTTCTGCATTCTCCATTGGTGCTGTAGAGCACAGAAAGGGTCCACTGTTTTCTTGTCATTCTGCAGTCCACCAGCTGAATTGTGAAGCCGTTTGAATGTCGCACCATTTAATACTGATACATTTACAATGCATTACATGTTTTCACGCATTAGACCGCATAATAGCTGAACCCATTCTAGTGTTTATGAAAACTCTCTCTCTTGAATTAGTCTAGCCTCCTAGAAACATTTCCTGACTGGTGACAACCATTCTGAGAAATATACTGATGTATTTGAAGACCATGTGTTCATGTCAAGACAGTCAATGACCAATTTGCTCTGTGAAAATACTGAACAAAAGACGATAAAACACGGACTATTTGAAGTGCTGTGTTTCCATTAAATGCCAGTCATTTCTTCAGCGTTGGTGCATCTTGTTTAATGAACTGATCTAAATTATAATGGAAACATAATGATGTCCCTTAATAAATATTTAATCTAACTGCATCATGCTCTGATACCCTCTGGAGGCTGAATCATAAATGCAAACCTGTCCAATTAAGCTTGGATGTGCTTTATTGTCTTGCTGTAATTGATTTAGCTGTGTCAGAATCAGTTCACCTGAGCGCAAAATCCATATTTTGTGAAATGAAAAAAATGTTATAGACCAAAACAACACAAATGCACTTCCAGTTATGTGTCATTTGTATTACTATAATGTGCCATTTGTTTACTCTAGAGGTTATATTTGAATTTAAAAATCTGCTCAATACAGGCTACCTGTAACATTCAAACAAATTTTGTTCTCAGGTCTTGAACTAAAAATGCAAACACATTAAAATATATTGATTTACATGTCAGTTTTCTTCAGCATTCCATACATATGATTATTCAATTCAGATGCAGTTTATATTGAAAGCATAATTGATATTCATCTCAGGCACTTGAAACCAAGTACGATTCAAACCAAGTAAGTATTCAGTGTTCCATGTAAAATTATTCCACATTTCCAAATTGATTTAGCTCTTGTCACATGAAAAAGGTATTGTTCTGAATGGAATCACAAAGATATTTTATTTATTTATTTATTTATTTATTTATTTATTTATTTATTTATTTATTTATTTATTTATTTATTTATTTATTTATGCCTTCATTCATTCATTCTCAAATGTTGGTAATATGCACTAAAACTATGAGTGAGCACGCAGCTGGATTTTCTTTTTTTATTCAAGTACACTTGAGAAATGGCACAAAATTAGCCTGTTTCAGTATGAATAGCAAATCCAATCTTTGGTCTGTATGTTGCAAAATATACACTGTGCACAGTTACTGATCTGATGCAGCCAAACTTGATGCCAACTAGGCAATCATTTAAATAAGATGAAATGCATTGTCAACTGACCTGCTTCCAGGCCTGTTTATATACATTTTTTAAACCACATGATAAAAAAAATAAATAAATAAAATCCAGATTTCTCTTTGAAATGGCTTGCTGGCTGGTAAAATATGAATTTTTTTTTTTTTTTTGTTCTTCAACTATTCTATTTCCCTGCTTTGAACTGGATTTTCCTAATTTCCCTGCAACCAGCCATTCTAATTAGGCCATGCAGTCCTTCTTGTGCATCCACTGTAAGCAGCCCGGAAGTGGGGTCACAATACTGTACATCATTCCTTGTAGCAACATCCATCTTGCCTCAACTCAGCAAAATTTGCACAGAAAACTTTTTTTTTTGGCGATGTGTTGTGTGGTGGATCCATTCTCGCAGGGGCAGCATCTGTATGAAATCAGATGTATGTATTTATTTACTATGAATGGGAAGATGTTTGTGAGTCATCAGAGAAAGTGTAAGATTACATGCAATCATATTCCGCCAACAGGTGTGAACACAGTGTTTCTCTGTGGAGTTTTAGTTTCATGGTACGCGGTAGCGATTCTGCTATATTGATGGACAGGTGATGTAAACTGACAGATATTGAGAATTATCAGCCATGATTCCAGAGTGTAAGAAAAGTGTAGGGTGATATGTGAGATATTTGGTGAGTCATTCATCCTTAGAGATTGTACTAAGAGAGACAATGGCCTAGTTTCACTCAACATTTCTGAAGAATATGAATATTTCTGAAGAACATATGCTACAGTACAGTACCTGAAGTTACTGTGAACTTCATATAATGTAACTGTGAGGTCAAAAGTTTCAGTAGCCATTATGACTCCTCTGCTGGTGATTTTTCTAGGATTATTTTCAGTTTTAACAGCTTGTGCCGCTTCTAAATGTCCTTAGCGGCAAAAGGGCATTTTTAAATGTTTCTTTATTGATCATTTTCATGGCAGTACTAATGTAAAATCAACAAATATTAAAAATCAGTGGCTGGGCATAAAATGTTGAATGCACTGGGGTCTTTTATTGTTTCAAATGTATCAATATACAAATACCATATTCTCCCTTGTTATAGAGACACATGCCTGTAGAATACCACAGAAGCATTTGATATATAACATCTAATGAAGTCACTCTGAACTTCATACAGTATGACCGTGAGGTCAAAAGTTTCAGTAGCTCTAACTGAAATGCTTCGCTACAGTATTTCATGCCTCCCTTTAATGTCATTAGGAAGTGTGTTGTGAATTCAATGGACTTGGTTACAACTCTCCTGTTGGTCATCACAGGGATCCTGGGTGCTATTTCAGTCCAGTGAAGGATCTTGGGTCGCTGGGCAGGGAGTTTCCAGCCCATTATGAGTCCTCTGCTGATCATTTTCCTGGGATAATGAGAATTATTTTCAGTTCTAACAGCTTGTCCCTCTTCTAAATGTCCTTTGCTGCAAAAGGACAAATTTCAGTCCAACTACTTTTGAGATTGAACCTCCATTTTCAATAAAAAAAAAAAAAACAAGAGGGTTTTTTCTGTTACATTATTTTTACATTGAAAGGATGTTTTACGGAACATATTACCTTTTCCTAAAAATACATTTTCTTTGTTGAAAATTTTCATAGCAGGACTAATGTGAAATAAACAAACATTAAAATAAGTGGCTGAATGCACTGGGATAGTTTATTGTTTGAAATGTATCAATATGCATTTACCATATTCTCCCTTGTTGTAGAAACATATGCCCGTATAATACCACAGAGGCCTTTCGTAGGTTTGTGACCCTGGACCGTGACATTGTTCACCAGCCCAAAGGGAATGCAGGATTATAGCCTACAGCTACTGAAGCTGGTACTTAATAATATATATTTTATATGTTTTACCATAGCACGCTCCAGTAACAACAAACCAAATGCTGATATCTGTACCTGCTTCACTCCCATTGAGCTTAATTATATGGCACACATTGTGAAAAGGATTTATGAATGGCCCGAACAGGGTGAAACAGAAAAGGCAAATTTCCGCCATTAGTCTCACACTTCATCAGTGAGTTCCAGTTTGTATTCTCTTCTGTCAAGAGACCCAGTACAGACAATTTCCACACTTGGTGGGGAAAGCAAGGAAACCACAGGGGATGGTCTAGGATGAGCTTAGAAAAATGAGCAGGTAGAAAAAAAAAACAGGTTAAAAAGTCAGCGGTAATAACCAACTAATTCCTGGCCAGGCTTCGTCCTCAGGAGGAGAGACATGATGAAGCTGTAGTCAGGAGATTAAAGGACTTCTTCTGGGTCCTCAGCCCAACTTTCTGATTCAGACATAGTAGGTATGGTCTAAGTGAAGTCAATTTTGTACCTGAAAATCTATGCAAGACACAAAATCTTTCTTACGGATCTATTTAAGTGCATATAACTTATCCTCATTTGTCCCATGAGTGTTATTTTAAAGACATTTGCATTATCAATCCAAGACCCTCTGCGCTCCCTTAATTTCAGTCCACAGGATTGTTTAACACAAATGCACAATCGCACCCTTGCCAAGAGCATACCTCTTTTCAGTGCTTTGCAGCACAAAGCATGTCAGTAATTGATTTACCGAATATCAGTCGTTGAAAAGGTGAGAAAATGTGTTGAAGCAACACTTTTCTCTTTCATCTTCCCACCCTGACTCTTACCGTGTCGATGCAGTGGAAATGCAAGCATAAGCAAAAAAAAGGTTAAACTCTGTGCTCATGAATTCTCTGGCATTGAAAGGCAGTTTCATACATATACATTTGGGCAGTCCAGCACTTCTTTTTTTTTTGTTTGCAGGTTACATTTCTGTTTCTTCCATGCTGATAAAAAAGAAGAATTCAGTTTCATGCCATCTGTTTTGAGCATCATCCCAGCTTTATTAAACTTATGCTGGATACATATAAATCATAAAATATATACCATGTGGGAAATATTTTCTCTCTTAAAGTGATAAAGTAATATTGACTATTAATTATTACAATCTTTTCCCCCTCGCTTGTAGTTACCTGGCTCAAGAGCTAGGCGACGCTCATGCAAGGGTTACCTGAGGAAGCCTGGCTGACTTAAGCCTAATTTGTCCACAGAGCTGGAAAGATCCTCACAGATACAATAACACAATTTTGAATGAAAGTATACAAGGGTCCACATGGGATAGCAAGAGCATTATTCTCTGAGACTTTTGGGAGGCCCTTCATAAACTTTGCCAAATGGAAGCAGTGTATATTTAGCAAATCTTTAATCAGCACAAATCTTTAATCTGTTCTCCCTCACTTTATAGTCTATGCTCTTTCTTCTGCTGTCAAATCTCTCTCAGGAGTAACATTAAAACAGCCATTGACATGCCATGAACAAACAACGACTGATGCAGTCGATGGTAACTTTATTTGGCACTAAGTGCTACTTGGTAGGGAAGATACTTTGTCAGTGAAATCTGATTATGATATAATGGCTGACCCTTGAGTTTGCGTGAGATGACAAAATAAGCTGACGGAATGAGATTTCAAGTCATTACCATTGGTTAACATTGTTTAATACTCACATGGATATGTTCTATTTGAGAGCAAAGGTATTGAATTCCCCACCTGAACAATACTATTTAGGAAAGGGAAAGCCTTTATGTTTATACTCATACTTTGAGTAACAGAGGTTGTTTTGTGTGTGTGTGTGGGTGTGTGTGTGTTTGTGTGCATGTGTGTGTGCACATGCGTGTGTGTGTGAGTGCACACCTGGGCTGCCAGGGAAAGTGTGTATGTTTTCGTGTCTGCACGTCCCGGTAAAACTGTTTGTCTTTTGGACAGTGATCTATTATAAGCTTTTTCTTAAGATGTATTTCCATTTTAGCAAGCATTTGTAACACTGCTGCCAAGCCATCCCTTTCCTGTTATTTGAGATTATTCAAACTGAACTTAATTTTTCATGCTGTGGCTTTGATTTATTTTCTGATACACAAGCAGTTGTCTTCTTACCTTGTTCAAAAATGTAACATTTTTTTTACTGGACATTAAACCAAACCAACATGCATGGAAGACAATGTGGATTCATGTTATAATATTGCTATGCTAATATGGCTGATGTCCCATATGTATGTATGTCTTAAATCAAGTATTGCACACTTTAGATATGATCAAATTATGTCCAAATGTGTGATTTATTGCCAGTCACTATAGTGACCGGTGGGATTCATTATCAATTACACTACAGGCATGTAGCCCTCTTAAACCAGATCCATTATTTTACCTGCACTCACATTGTACCATTATGCATTATACTGAACAACAGGTTAAACCTCTCAAGGAACACAACCTGTCCTTACCGATCAACCTGCGACCTTCGATTTCAGCCATTCTACCCACACACACCTCCGTCCATACCTGCCACCACAGTGTCTCTTGTATTCCACCAGCACTGCTCTATCAATCCTTATTTATCACCTGCACACACACCTACACTCTCATACCTGCACACACACCTGCTCTCTCTGACCTGCACACACACCTGCTCTCTCATACCTGCTCATTCATACCTGCACTGACATACCTACACTCTCATACCTGCACACAACCACCAACCCACACATTCTCCTGCACACACACACCTGGCATTCTCCTCCACTGTCCTCACTCTCATACCTGCACCGATTCATACCTGCACACACCTGCACACCCGCTCATTCAACCTCACACCAACCCGCACACTCAACACTCATGGTAGAGTTTAATGCAGCCATTCTCCTCTGTGGGTACAATCAGGAAGTAACCTCTTCTTGTGATGTGACCATTTACATGAAAGACATGAAACTCTGCATAAATTCTACTGACATGTAATCCATTCCTTTTATGTCAAATGTATACTTATAAATCCTTCCGCAACAATTTTACACCTCAAAAGTAAAAATGTTTATATACTATAGTAACCAGGGGAATTTAGTAAATGACACATTTTGCTGCTCTTGATGTCTTGAGTTCAGTGGCATTCTAGGACTGCAAATGGACATCAGTCAACAAAGGGGGAAGGCAAAATCCTGACCACATGAGCACAGTATGTAATTGTCTGTGCAGTTCATCATGAAAATACAAAATTACACTGGCATTCCGATCACACTGACACTCTGATCACATCTGTGTGCTCTTTATTTGAAAGACCCCAGAGGCTATTCACTTACCGCAGAATTGTCTATATTAAGCATAACCAGTGCCATTTTAGGTTCTTGCAGTGGGCAATATAGCTGTTTGCTTCTTTAACTGAAACAGCACGGTCTAAGAACACAATGTGTAGAGGATTCCCCGTGGGGGGAAACAAAACAAAGTGCTCTAACAAGCTTTTTTTCCCCACTGTGCTCATCAAAAATTCTAGCTGCAGCTTAAAGACTGTGTAACACCGGTGAGCTCTGCGTCATTTTTTTTTTTTAGCCAAAGCAACATTTTCAAACTTGTTTTGCATCAAGGCTTGATTTGGTAGCGACCACTCATGAAGAACATCAATCAAATGCCTGGGGGTTGTCAGTAGAGATGATGGCTGCCTGGTAGAGGAGACAACTTTCTTAATGACAACAATAGCAGCTTATTTCTAAAATCAGGCAAAAGGTATTTGTGGTGGTGATAACATGTCATTAAAAAAAAGTAATATTTGAATACCTGAATCTAGGAAAACATTATTTACTGTCCTTTTGAATCTTTATTATTTGCACACCCTTTCACATATTTCTTTTATCAATATTGAATATAGTCTTCAGTTGGTCATCCCACAAAAAGACGGGTCTGGTTTATAAACCACCATATTTAAAACCGGTCCCAGATGCCTGGATATTCAGTAAAGTAATTAACGAGTTTCACTTGTGTAGTAAGTTGCTGGGTAAATCAGTAGTGACAGAAACATTGTTCAAGGATTTTTCTTTTCTCAGAATGAAGCATCACAAAGTCAAAAATGCTAAATAATTATCACAATACAATCCGATCAATAAAAAGTAATTTATATGGAGCAATTTACTAATAATTTGTCAGGATATGCTTCACAGTATACCCTGGCCTAAATGCCTGCAAACCAAGCCAAGCATTTAGGCAAACATGGCAAGGAAAAATTCCCCGGGTGTTGGAAGAAACTGTAGGAGGAACTATTGGGGAGCCAATCCACCCCTGGCCAACTCAGGGTGTGGGTTCAGAGACACAAGACATGATACAATACATTTTCAGGCTTCATTCAGTCTGATTAGTAATAAGAGAAACTGAACAATTTAATCATGGTGATTTACATGTCTAATTAGATGTACAGGAAATCATGCCTAGTATTCCACACCCTACTCATGGAGAAGGTGTACACTTTAATACAAAAACACCACATTTTCATTATGCTTCAGAATAAAAACCATGATAATTTACTTATCTGTTGCAGACAGTTCCCCACTTCTTCATTTCAAACATGTTACCTTTGTGATAATTATATCAATTACAATGAGAAAATGGAAAACAGTAATTTGTTTTTAACTACAGGGCTTACCCTTTTTAATTCAATCAAATTTTACAGCAATGTTTACTCTGATATAAGTTAGAGTGAAAAGTCTCAGCAAAAGCATATTTATATAATATAATTTCACACAGCTGGCTGATTATAATCTGTTGAGGTTTTTATTAATTTTTGAGTTTCCCGACGGCTATTTAATTGATAGTCATGTGCAATTGTGAAAGTAGTAGCACGCCTAATTGGATACGCCTGAAGAAGCTTGAGCTAACATTATACTGCAGTCACATGGCTCTGTGTCAGAACTGACTAACCTGGACCAAAGACATGCAGATGAGATGCTTTTTTTTCTTATTCAGATAGCAATAACTCCCTGAGGGTTGCAACACATTGGATAACCTCCTGACATTGACAAGCACATCTGTGTTTAAGACACACGGGGGTCAGAGGCTGCTGCAGCTTGTGGAAGCTAATCTTTATCGATTTGATTTCTTTTCCCTTTGATGCTTCATCAAACCTGTGTAAGGAGTTTATGAACTAAATGAATGGACAGAGAAAGATAAGCTACAACAACAAAGTAGTCTGTCCTTTGATTCCTTTACTTTGTGTTACACATTTTTGCAGGCATTGTACTTTTTAGCTTCTAAAAAATGTTCTCTCATTTCTGGAATTAAATGAAATTGCTGTGAAACACACACACACCCACACGCGCGTGCACACACACACACGCACACACACAAAGTTAAGGGCAAGGTCCAATACAACTGAATTAAATGTGAGTATCAGTAATGATGGCCAGTTCAACTTGAATTATTTCGTTCATTTTGGTACAAAGATCCAGTTCTGTAATTCATTCAGTTTCATTCATTCAACATGTTTTTCTTATTTATAAAATATACAATGCATTAGTATTTAAAATAAAACACAATTTTTGTATTTTGTTTTCAGAGCATGTGGTTCATTTAATGCAGTTTAATGTTCATTAGGGTAGTTTTGTTCTTGTTTATGTAACTTAGTTTATTGCTCAATAGGGTGGTTGACAAGCTGTCGATCGCGTCTACACTCTCTTGCCGTTGCTGTTTCTCTTGGGACTATAATACTCTCCCCCTCTAAGGAATTGCAGCACTTCAGTCCCCGATTGTTGCATGATGTTCTCATTTAAATTGCTCTGATATGAGTGTATGCTAAATGCCAGTAAAGCAAAGCATATTTGTTCAGTACAAAGATTCTGGTCATTGATTGATTGACAGTGCTATCAGGCAAAGACGTGAAATGCTTTAACATTTTGTTGTAGTAATATAGTTTTATGTGAACTTACAGTATGTAAACATGTAGCCTACAAACCAATAGGTTCACATAAAACTATATTACTACAACATTTACATAAAACTAGGTTAGAAAATGGTTAGAAAACTGAAAGTGTGTTTTATTGTGGATTGGTTTTGAACATGCCCATGAACTCCCATACCATACCACACACCTGATGTCCTTCAGGGCATACGCTTTCTTCCCTTGATCTACTTCCATTGTACAGACCACTGAACAGTAATCCCCTCATATACATATTCAGTAAGTGCCCTTGCCCAAAATTTTAAATGAATATTAATACTTCAGCAAGTTCTCCTTCCATGTGCCATGTCTGAGGAAGAAATACTAAAGAGATCTGGATTTGAAAACATACTAATGATAATTGAAAGGGCACTCAAATGTGTTTCAGTATGTATGTTCTCCATTTTCAAAAAAAAATTTTTTTTAAATTCTGACAGATGCCACCTGTGTTTTATTGAGGAGTTCTTAATCGTGACCTCCCACATCTTTTTTATATCTTTTCAGACAGCTCAGCTGACAGGCTCTGGAAGGATTTCTCAAGGGCATGCAGTGACCGCCATGTTATTGAGGAGATGCATGGCACTGCTGTTCCTAAATGGTATATATGTCATTTTTATCTGCAATTTGGGACATGGCCAGAATTTGAATTTGCATATATTTATCAAAGCCCATGCACAGCACTGCATCAATACAATATCTTTATAAAAAAAAAAGGAAGAAAACTGTAAATGTCTTGTGAGCATAAACTGCATGCAATTATTTTGAAATGGATCAATATTTCTGAGACAACACAGAACTTTCTGGAAGTTTGGTTTTGACATTGTAAAGGACTGGCAGTCACAGAAAGTCAAAATTAATAAGTGAAAACATGCCCAAAATCCTGGGTCTGTCTGACATGATATTATTCATTCTTGTGAGGCAGTCACCCATGTATGATAAACAAAGAATATGATCAGCCGTCTTGTATGGATAGAGTGGCATGTTCCTGTGGAAAAAATGCCAGGCAGCGTGCAATATTTTCACTTTAATGGAAAAGACCAGCTGTCTACCTTAATACACATATAAATATATTATTTGAATCAGAAAGACCCCCCTCATTGAGCAGTTAATATTACTCTGCTAATCTGTAGTAGCATAACTTTCAGCACGGTAAGAGAAAGACGGCAATCTCAAACAGATGGCACAGATTTTAGAACTTCAAATTACTATATGTCATCCACTTCGGTTTCCTGCTTCTTGGTTTCCTTATTTATTTTGAATTGCTTCAGCCAACTCATGGATACCAATAAGGTTCCCATCACAACAACTTCACATCAAATTTACTTTAATTTGGCAGGGAGCAAGGGTATCCGCTTTAGAATTAGATTTAGATTACAAACTCCAGGTTTGAGGAAATTCATGCAGATGCAAATATTCCAGGGCTGGCTACAGGTTAGACATACTTTATTGCTAAGTCTCCATGGTCTCCCTTTTCTCACAATCATTTTTCTTCAGGTATTAACACCTCCTCGATCTTAAAATGAAATGTAATGTAATATAGTAGTGTTTTACAGATTATAATAAATTAATATACATGTAACTGCAACAAACTTCTTTCTTCATCTTTGCAGTGTTAGTACCTATTTACTGAGATGCACAGTACCAAGTTATAAATGCATCGTGGCACTCGCGGCCATTCATCTATTTAAGTTGAATTATGGTTTACCAGTAACACAAGCAGTTATTTAGCATTCAAACAGGCCATTATGCATGTGTTCTTCCTCAGCCTTGCCTGTAATGGCCTGTATTCAATCAACATTTGTCTTTCACTTTGACTTACAAATAAATGCAAGTGTGGGCTACCCCCTTCACAAACAGTTGGGTTTTGCAGACTGATATATGTGCTTTATGTCGCTAATGTAGTATTAATGTGTGCATAAATGGCCTGTGTATTTGACCCGCTACCATCCACTGCTGCCAACAATGATTAGTTGTGCTGTTACAAATGGCAGGTGTAGGAAATGGCCTGTTCTGGATCCATGGCTAGTAGGGGGGCAAAATACATGTTTTATACTGTACATGGATATGTATTAGTGCTAAATTAGTGCTAGCACATGTACTTAGAGAACATGTATATACTGAGCTCCACAATGCTTGGGACAAAGACATTTTTCATTTTTTTATCGATTTGGCTCTGTACTTCAGAATTAAAAAGGAACTACCCAAGATCCAAAGCCCCCCCCCCCACACCCTCACCCAACCCCCATTGTTGTCCTGGGAGACAATCCATCCATTATCTATACCCACCTAATCCTGGTCAGGGGGTGCTGGAGCCTATCCCAGCGTGCATTGGGCGAGAGGCAGAGATACACCCTGGACAGGTCGTAGGGCACACACAGATATGTAGTACAGTACACACAGCATTCACTCACACACTCATACCTATGGGCAATTTAGAGTTTTCGATTAACCCAACCTCCATGTCTTTAGACTGTGGGAGGATACAGGAGTGCCCAGAGGAAACCCACGCAGACACAGGGAGAACATGCAAACTCCACACAGAATGGCCCAGATTGGAACCCAGGACCTTCTTGCTGTGAGGCAACAGTTGCACCACCAGGTGGCCCCGGGGACACAAATATTTGGTGTATTTTTACACTCCTTATCGGGAGTTTTAGCAGACAATGTTCGGTTTATACTCTCATCATCAGGAGTCTCATTACACAATGTTAATGTACCTTACAGGGACATTCAACCAAGCACTTAAAGTCTGCCAGGTACTTTGAGACAACAACATAATCTAATGAGGTGGGCAATTCACTTCCCGTGCCAATGGGCGTGTAGATCCAACTGTGATTCAACTGCAAATGAATGGGAAAAATGTGCACAGAATAAAATCATAAAATCAGACACACATAATTCCTGTTCTTTCAGGGTTGAGGTATGTACTCAGCCAGTGGTACAGTAAGAGGATACAACTTATTAGACTACTTTTGGGTGTGAAAACATCAACAAAGCATTCATTTTTTGGCAGCATGGCCCAAAAAAAACTTGGAGAATGGAGAGTGATTATAAAATAATAGCTGACTTACTTTATGAACACATAATTGGACAATGCTGAGCAAATTAAATCAGGAAATACTCTTTAATTACAATGACTGGGAACAAAACAAAAGTTTAGCTAAGTCCAATCATTGATTATATATATATTAAAAACACAAGAAGTAGATGTCACGTAACACTCATCATGCATTAAACACAATTAAAAGAAAAAAAAGAAGTGTTATTATGCAATCTCTGTTGAAACACAAGATTTTGAGTTTTGGTCCCTACTTTCAGTGTTTTTAAACACAAACTGCACATTGCAGTCAGGACAAAATAATTCGGTCTTGGTCTACATTTGGGAAATATGGAAAGTCTCCAGAAAATTTGATGCTAATCTTCAATTTGAAGGCAGGCAGTGAACAAGCCCAAATGTCACTACAAAGTAGTTCACAGTGGCCACTTTTTTCATTCTGTGATTTATTTTCAAATCATGCTTGCAAATAGTGTTGTATTTATTCACAAACCATGTTGCATGCTTGCAAATCTTATAGTATTTATTCTGAAATGAATTAAGTGTTTGCATATTAGTGTTTGTGTGCACACAATGCATACTTAATTTGTATGCACATGTAATGTTGATTGTGTACCAAGGCTCCAATTGCTAGGGAAATGCAAAACCTCCATAAGTTCCAGTAGATACATATTTGTTTGTTTGTTTGTTTGTTTGCTAAAAAGGGGCCTTGAAGAGAGAAGAAGCTAAACTTGTCATCTCTTCTCCCCATGTCACCCTAAGGGCTCCAAAATTTTTTTTGATTGAATCTAGGCCTTGTGGATTGAAGCAGGCCAATGTCTCCAGTTCTGCTAAACAAAAGTAGCTAAAACAAATTGTTTTAATCAAATCAAGATGAGTTGCATACAGGCAATGTACAGGATGCATTCCTCCTGCATTGCTGTCCTCATGGCTCGCTGCACATCAGATGACCTTCTGACCTTCAATACCAAGTCTAAGATGTGAAGAAGTCTGAGCCAACTGTGGCTTTCATGGAGGCTAATCTTCATTGATTTTATTCCTTTCCCCTTTGATGTTTTATCCTTTATGTACCTTTTTCCTTTTATCATAAAACAAGTATTATGGATCTTCCATATCTCTCATACACATGTCCTCGAGGGCAAAAAAGATGTCCTTGAAAAATAGTTGTGCCATATTATGATAGAATCTATATCTGGGTTTGTGAGATACAGGGTGAAAAACACAGAACTGAACAAATGGACCAAGTAATAACAAGTGGTATGATGAAATAAGAGGGAAAAAAGACTGCTAAAGACAGCATTTATTTCAGTGTTTGCCTTCAACCATATAAAATAAAATGCTTTGCAAGAAATGACTGATTAAAGCATGTTTTTCATTATTTTCATTATTCCCATTTTCATTCCTTGATTAAGGGCATTTCTATCACTGCACAATATCACTCTTGTTCACTTCATTATAATAGAAATGTCAGGGGACATAAAGACACACTAAGAACATTGCTGCGATAAGTTGAGGTTAAATGTATGGTTTTAAAAATCAGTAGAAATTCGTTAAAATTACTACATCGTAATATCCAAAAGTTCATAAATACATATAGTCTGAAAAAATTTTGTCATTACTTGAGAAATACCATGAGTAGTATCACAAGCATTTACAAGTATTTAATTTCATATTACGTGACTGTCGCAGTAGAAAATGTACTCCAACAAGCCAACTCTTAATTTTAAAATATGTCATTGTTTGCATGCCTCTGCGGGTCTATTACTAGATGTAGCAAAGTTTCAAACAATTTGAACATAAAAAGTCACTGGGAACAGGCAGTCAATGCACAGTTCACTCCTGCTGTCAAACCATTTACTTCTGAATAAATAATGAATGAGGTTTTTAAAATCATTAAAATTTCATTGATTTCATGGTCACTGAAATACCAAACAATGAACAACTTACTTTTGTTATGTATCCAAAGTTAATTGCGTCCGTGGTACCGCAGGACAGATTTCAGCCTTGGCCCTTGTCATCAGAGGTGGATCCATCATTGTGCCTGACTCAAACAGCCATGGGAAACAGGCTCGAGTCTGTCTCTTCATGAATAATAATTTTAAAATACTCAGTCTTGCTATCACTACTTCACAAGATGCCAGATGTTCGTGTTTACTGAGATACATTGGTACGCATTCACAGTTACAAGTTGCAGACAGATCCTCGCTTGCAAATGTCATATCATCTTGAATAAATCACCGGCTACGAGCCATGCTATGATCAAAGGGATTATTATTATTTAGTTTTGCAAATGTTTATTCGTTTTTTCACTATCCAGAAGATTACCATTTACGACCAAAGTGGGAGAAATCAAAGGCCTTATTAACAACAAGCAGAACGCATCCCTAAGCATGCTGTCGGAAATTTTATAAAACAGCTGTAAAATGTTACCCCTCTTATGAACATAATCAAAGTGGAGGCATTTAATTTACCTGATTTTAATAAGCAATCAGTATGTAGTAAATTAACTTTAGTAAACAATACGTTTTAATACGGCATTTTTTGGTATTGCCTGACAGACACACTGTTTTTTTGTCACCAACCAAACTAGATCTTTGGATGACTCATATCCCATGATGCTTCAGCCTGTGTCATTGTACTAAAGGCCACAAGACGTGTCTCAGACTAATGACAGTGTGTGACAAGCGGGTAGCCCTCTGCCCACCTGCATCTGAGCAACAGAGGCTAGTTGTCATTCATTTTCTGCAAATTCGTATTTTATCTTCAGTGTGGAAACAGGCCTGCCAGGCCCTGCAAAAATGCCATCTGTCATAGGGGCTCATATTGTGGACCTGAAAGATTTGCTTCTTTTTGACAGCGTATACATGGGAATTGCAGAGATCAACAGTTAAGTTTTGTTGAAAACTCTCACAGAGCCCTGTCTCCCCCTTCCCTCAAACAAAAAAAAAAACATATTCCATAATCCAAGAGTCTAGCATTCGATGCAGAATACAGGTGAAATGAAAATAGTATGTTGTGGCAAGCCAACAAAATGCGTACGCGGCAGAATTTGCAGAGCTTGCAAATTGGAAAAAGGTGCTCCGTTCCTCTAAATTGTTCCAGATAGCTTCAATGAACAAACGGGTATGTGCAAAATAAGCGTTTTCCAACTTTATAAGCGGATTAAAACATATTTGTATGTGCAATATCAAAGTGCTGAACCACCGGGTGGATACTAATTATTAGCATTTAGCCGTGATTGAAAACATTTTACAAAAGGACCCTGAAGACAAATGAGATGAAAATAATTGTATGTCAGACACTTGTTAACACACGCCTAGGTATATGCTGATGTATATAACCACAACTACATTCCATGGATTGTAAAAAGGCTCTTAATTGCTTATAACACTTTCAATATCCACTGAGCAATGATTCATCCTCTCAAGGCCACAGAATACCGTAAAATGATTTCATATTCTTTTCAAATGTTGAGCTGAAGCAGATTCTTTCCCAATGTTTCCAGAGCAGGTGGCTGTGTCTGACTCTGCAGAAGACCCTGTTAGACAGTTTTCCTTTCCTTTTAGGTGCAGTCTATTGGAGACTCACCTTGGCCCTGCCTACTGATTGATTTCCTTTCATGATGTGTGTGTGTGTGTGTGTGGATCTGAGAGAGAGGGAGAGGGAAAGGGAGAGAGAGATAGAGAGAGGCAGAAAGAGAAATGCAGTCAGCTCACACAGCCTTGCCATACCAAGGTCAGTGACAGTGAGTCAACTTCCATTCGGCCAGTCCAGATGGTAATGTACACACTCCATAAAATACCTGCTCTGGTATCATTCTAAAGTCCTACCGCATGAGGTGGTATTAAATAACTCTTCATTCTGCACTGATTTTATTATCCATTTCTTTTTATGTTTTAAATCCCTGGAATTGTGCAATATTTATGTAAAACATAAAGAATAAAATGGTTAAGTTCCAAGAGCATTTATATTCTCTTTCAGACAGCTTTTTGAGGAAAAAGCTGGTGACAGATTTAGTAATGTCAGGACAATGCCAAATGGATCTGACAGGGGAATTTTTATATTCTCACTTTGACTGAGACACTGAAAATACAACAAAAGCTACGGGCTGCTGTTTGACTGTTTCTCATATTTGAGATTTCTCACATCTGACATTGTTAAACTGTTGCAAGAACACAACTTCCAGAGGAACACATATAATATATTAGAACCAAAGAGTCCTGGAGATTACAAAAAAGAAATAAATACATAAAAACATGAAAAAGAGAACAAAACTTAAATGTTCCATATTCAAATGCTGATGGTTTTCTGTGTAGATACATATCTGCTTTCTACCTGAAATGAGATGGGCTCGAATTGAGAGGGAGCTTATTATTTGCATTGGACCAGAAATCATTACTTTCGCTTTCATTTTCAGCCTTTGCAGAAATTCATAATTTGCATGCTGTGGAAACAGACATTTGGGTAAGTGTGCGGTCCTGGCCCTGTGAAATAGCTCTCAGTGCAGCCAAAGCACTCACTCACATTCAGTGAGAAACCTGCACTTCTCCCAGTGGAATACGTGGTATTTCATTCCAATACCGTCTTCACACTGCCCCGCGTGAGCCAATAAGACGAACCGAAAATACATATTGGTGTTCCAATAATAATTTATCAGTAGCATAAGTTGACATTTAGATATTACTCATATATATATATATATATATATATATATATATATATATATATATGCTATTTCATTTTATATCACTTACACCTTACTTCACTAAATAACTTTTCTGTAGTTTTGAGATGTTGAAAGAATTGAGTGCGAGTTCATATGTAATGAATATGTCACAGTTTCATATTTAATATTAATATATTATCTGTGTTCTATAGTGATTTCTAACATGGTTGCATAATGATTTGTTTCAGGGATGATAGTTATTGAATTAAAGTGAATCAGCTTAAGAGTTGAATGCTGTGAATTGCCATCTACACTACCTTTACACAGAACATGGCGTCTTCCGGCCCATCATTATAAGATGATCAAAAGTGATCATTCAACTGTTTAAGAAGTTAATTTGTTGGAGTTAGTAGAACAAAGCAATGAGGGTTAATAAAGGACTGATTGAGAAAATGGCTTATCACAAAGAGACAATGTGGTCGTATATAGTACATGCTGAACGTAGTTAAAAGGTTTTTATTAATAGGAGATACAGAGCGCTTACTTCCTGGATTATACGTTTCTGATAGCATTGGAACGTGAGCTGTGCTAGCAGTGGTGAAAGAGAAGCTCAGCTTGCACTGTTGCCAGGATCTGAGCAGCTTTGTGCAAGACTCTGCCTGCAGACTGTGATAAAGCGATGAGAGGTGACAAGTTCATAAAAGCTCTTTGTTCTTATAATTCTAAAGTATTCCGAGGCACCAGTGAAATAATATGACATGGCCGACAGGGATTGCATATCCCAGCACTTCCCCCACCGCCACACAACGGCAATGCCTCCCACAGCCTCCCTGGCCAACTGAGCCGGTATCATCGGCATGGCTGCTTCCTGCATTCAATCCATCATCGGGCCTTACACTGCCACACGAGCTGTCTGCTCAGCAACCTTTGATCTTCCCGGAGTTCCTTTTCTCCGCCAGCTTGTATCCCAAACTCAACTCCTCTCCTCATTAGACCCCCGCTGCAATAATGAGCTGCCTGCTCCTCTCAGAACTGCCAACATGTTCGCCGTCTTCCAATTATGACTGAAAACCCGGCTCCCCATGCTTCACCTCGCTACCCTCAACCTAAATGTATCTAACCCCGTATTCCCAATGCCTGAACCGTCCGAAGCCAGAGTGAAACCTGATACAGGTCTGGATTCAATCGACGTTAGGATGTGTGTCCTTAAGTTTGACGTGCAAATAAATGCTGAAGTGCTGAGATTTTATCCAACACAAGGTTTTGTTGGTGATCTGTGAACTTAAATTGTGCTAAACTGTGTTCATGAGCAGCACTTTCATTTGTGAATAAAATTTTGTAGATTTGTATCCCTCCCAGCCATAGTATGCTGTACATCGTTCTTTGCGTTGATACAAGGCGATGAGAGGTGACAAGTTCATAAAAGCTCTTTGTTCTTATAATTCTAAAGTATTCCGAGGGGCGATATAGCTCAGGCGGTAAGACCGATTGTCTGGCAGGGTTGCCGGTTCAAACCCCGCCCTGGGCATGTCGAAGTGTCCTTGAGCAAGACACCTAACCCCTAACCTCTAACTGCTCTGGCGAATGAGAGGCATCAATTGTAAAGCGCTTTGGATAAAAGCGCTATTTAAATGCAGTCCATTTACCATTTACAAGGAAAGTATGTAGTTGGACATGCCAAGCATAACTGAAGCAAATGGCTGCTAGAAGCATGATATGTTCCACTTCCCACTAAACAGTCTCCTTATTTTCAGTTATTTTTCAAAGAGGAACTCTAGGTGCCATTTCACCTGAATTTTGTTTTTATAAGAGCTAACCTTAGTTTCCATTCCTTTTTCATGGGGAATATTTCATCAAATCAAATCGCCGAACGCAGACTTTGTCAGACTTCCTCCCCCGTAAATTGTCCCCCTCACCATTTGCGCAAAACTGCCAACTGCTGTGTCTCCAAAACTGTTTTCCCCTTCAAAGTCACGCAATCACTTTCCCATTAAGAAGGGCACTGTAGAGCACACTGGCTCAGCTCCCATAATGACTGCATTAGAGATTTTCAATTCAGCACAGCATGAAATCAGAGGAACCTAATCTTCCCTCTGCAGTATGTCCAGCCATCCATTTCCAATAGGGTAAAAAGGGGTTAATTGTTTTTTAATTTAATAAGTGGCTTCTCATAAAAAAATAAAATATATCTGTACCAAACAGTGATGGAAACACCGAGTCTCACCAACCCCATCCTTGAGGTGTACCAAACAATAGTTTGTATGCAGTAGCTCTGGCTTTCTGTTTATAATTCACGTAATGAAGATGCATGCACGCTGCCTTCACTTTTCAGTGATGTCATAGTTAAGTCACAAGTCACGTAACATAAAATTTTTAATGGAAATTTATGAATTTTCTTTGGGTAAATGAGTAGGCATGTAAATCTAAATATTGGCCTAAAAAAGAAGAATAAGAAGAAAAAAAAGCAGTATTTACAATAATCTTGCACGCACCCAGGTGGAACAAGATCATAAACTGATTCTGAACATATTGAAAAAATAAATAAATAAATCAGAGGTTTTTATTCAATAGGCTTTTCACAGAAAAGTAAATGCTTCATAAAACCTGAGCCATGCATTTCTGTTTTTTTCTTATATGATTGAAGCTGCACTATAATCAGTGAAATTACAGACAGACAAAAGAGAGACTGGAGTAATAACATTTTATGTTTCCCTGGGAGAAAAAAAAATCAATATGGTTGATCACCAACTTTTTCCCCTCATGAAGTGCAGTTCAGCAAAACCACATTCAGTATTCAAACCAGCCCTGTATTCTCTAACCAGTGTGTGACACTATCATTTGTTATTCAGCACTAATGAAAACTGACTGCATTTCTCTGTGTGTTGCTGTTCACAAAAACATATAACGATGTTCTTACATAAAAGTTTTACATAAAACTTGAACTGCATAAATGATACTGCCTACTGTGCACACCCACTTCTTCTGTTGAAATATTTGTGCCAAAAATACAAGGTTTTTATTTATCCTCCACAGAATGTTATTGTGACTCAGCATAAACAAGCATACCCCATGGGCTATCCAGATCAATATGGCCTGTGATTTATATGAGATAGCTTCTCATTTGGGTTTAATTAAATGGGAAAGCATCTGTATAATTAGATTTATCTTTAAAGGTATCCACCTGTCAATCCCACATGACAGGATACAGGCCAGTCCCAAAATATGCTTTCAGAATTGTTTTTTTAGGATTACTGGCAAAATTAGTTGTAATGAGTTATATTGTGCACCCTCCAGTGAGTTTGGACCCATTTTCTTGAACTTGAGCAGATAAGACGCTTTCGTACACTGGCTTTCTTGACTTTCATTACCACAACTCTGGCCCTTATGTTGACAAACACCAATAACAGACTCCAATAAAAGCTGAGAATCAAGACTAGATACTGAAAGCTCTCTCACACCTGCACTAAGGAAGAAATTGAACACATCTGACTAATCAGAAACACCTGTGAAGCTATTTGTCTCAAATATTATAGTGCTAAAATGAAACCAAAATGTATAAAAAATCCCTGAGCTGAGAATGAGCACTTTTACCACATGTAAATTGTTTCATTACAAAATCGAAAATTGTTGAGAGTTGGTTTCCTCCCACTGTTCAAAGACATGTAGGTAGGCAGATTGGAGACTCTAAATTTCCCATAAGTATGAGTGTGTAAGCGAACGGTGAGTGAATGGTGTGTGTGCACTACGGCCTGTCCAGGGTGTATTTCTGCCTCTTGCCCAATGCACGCTGGGATAGGCTCCAGCACCCACACGGCCCTTCCCAGGATAAGAGTGTATAGCTAATAGATGGATGGATATATATGTAAACCTAAACCCATAATCCTGCAATCCTGTTGATATGAGTGGCTGCTATATTTTTATATTTTCACTAATTTTTGTTTTCACATCTTTCCTTGTCCTTTTGTCTCTGTCTAAGTATATTGTCTATTATGAACATGAAAGATACAAAATAAAAATGTTTTAGGAGCACATTTTTAGCATTTAAATATGACTTATTATCACTGATTATGACTGTACATAATACAGCAAAAGTGCTGGATGTATTGACATTGTGCACTAATTATGAGTCATATTCATAACATAAAAGGCATTGTGTTATAATAGCAGGTGTGCACAAGCCTTTGGAACCCGATTCATTCACTTAAATACAAAAAGATTGCACTGAACCAATGTACATTGGTTAAAGTTTTCAGAAAAACCGAAAGAAAAAGAAAATCAATGTATTACCTTGGCATTAACATTCCTAGCACTTTCTATGGGTTTAATTCTTAAGTACTTACATGGCTCTGTAGATCTTGCAGTTAATGTCGTACTCCAAATGATTATGGGCAGTGAAGTATTGATATTTCTTTAAGAGAGATAAACCCTTTGCTATGTTGAACTCAAGGAAAGAGGTTAAATGACTGAAGTGTTTAATGATACCCTTAAGTCTTTGCAAAAGGACATGAATAGCTAATAACTATGAGCTGGCAAGTGGGTTCCATAAGAGTTAACAATGTGTTACGTGCATGTTCAGGCAGTAGTGTAGCTAAGAGCAACACAATTCGATTTAATATTGGTAATAATGCATTGGGCTTTAGAACATTTTTACAGCAATCAAATTATCACAAACCCCTGTACCCTCGATCAAGATACTCAAACATGTAATGGTTCAGTAAATAAGTTACTGCATTGCAAGTTGCTCTGGATAAAAGTGTCTGTTAAAAGCCCAAAAATGTAAACCTACTAGCTTGTTCTTACCTAAAAACTGTTTTTTCTGATTGTCTACTGTGCAGTTATACTTGAGAGGAAACCTAGACAACTTCATTTTTGTAAAAGGGATGTTTTCCCATCGTAGAACAAGTCACTCTATGTGAATCTGAGAACCTAACAGGGAGCGTCACACTTTAGCAAGTTGTGATTTGATAAGATTTAAAAGAAGTTCAAGTGAAACATTCTAAAGTGTCTACTCTGCAAGCCCCTAAAGTCACTGTGTACATGATCTGAGTTGGCAAGAACTCCTGCTACGCAGGGAACCCGCTCAATTTGTCAGACTTTTTATTCATGAATATTTGGGATGCTGGGTTTTAGACAGGAGAAAGAGCGCATCAGACACTTTTCTTGACTTTTTGCAACAGCTTTGCTGAAAGGTCAAGCACTTGCTCACAGAGTAGCTTTAGTCGGATGAACACCACCCATGTCCATTCCAATTGCATCTCCCCACTGCTTCATTAGGACGATCACAATTTTACTTTTCAATCAGTGGATACATTTTTACAATGACCTTTTCAAATAAGATTTAAAAGGCCAAATGTGTCATAGTTTGATTCACATTTAATTTATTTATTTGCCATTGTAGTGACCTAGATTCAACATTTGCCCTTCAGCTTGACACGTGTATTTATTTGTAATTTAAAGTTAAGGACATGTGTTGATTTAACCCATACCTTGGTATATGAAAGCTTATTGGATTTTATAGCATTTTATGGTGTATAATACTTCATTCTGATTATGTGTTCATTTAGCTCCACACACCTGCCAGGATCACATTTTGCACTTGCATTAAAAAAGAGCAGTTAAAAATTCCAGCCACACCTACGAAAAAAGGTTTTATTGAACATAAAAAGCAACACGGAAACATGTTGGTTTTTATGTCCAATAAAACATTTATTTTTCTCTCTTTTACACCTTGTGTGGCTGGATCTTTTTACGATTATGAAAGATGGCAGCACATTTAAGCCTGAACAGTCCTCAGCAACATGGCCACATATAGGATCTGCTGGGAGCTGGGACACCCATAGGTCCATGACAGTGTCAGTTAAATTGACTGGACAGCTGGGACCAAAGGCGTTAGAAAAGGGCACTGCGTTTGTGTCATCTCTCTCTCTCACCACCTGGAAAGGTGGCAACAGACAAGTGGACTGTCAGATCTGAGCGAGGGGGAAAAAAGAATATTATAAACCAAAGAAAGACATGAAATGGCCGAGCTCGCGCGGCATTCAGACGTGCCGTGCGTGTGCAAACGCGGACGCAGCTGCTGTGGCTTTTTATGGGCGGGCGGACGCCCTGCCCAAAGCTGTCACTCCTCGGCGCTACCGGGGGCCAACCCCAGATGTCCGTCCGTCACCTCTGAGGCTGCCACGGACGCACAATGACATGGGGGAGGGGAGGGCGAGGGGTGCATGCTGTCACAGAAACGCATTCCAAGAAATGCTGGCATCGCCGGGACCATTGCGTGAATATTAAATCTGAAAAACACGGAAGAGATTCGAGGGGGGTCGCGAGATGTGCCGTTTTTCAGATGTCACTTTGAGTGTACGGAAATACAGACCATTTTCCCGAAGCAGCTGGCATGGGATCCTTTTTTTGACGTGAAAGCTTCTTGTCGTTCGTGGGTTTGTTGCTGACGAATGTCTAAGAGCAAGCAAATGAAGGCATGGGTATCTCGGAAAGCAATCACATGTTGCACCGTGCAAAGACTTCATTCTGACTCTAGAAATGCAGAAAAATGTGCAGCATTGGTGTGTGTGTGCTTGTGTGTGCGTGTGTGTGTTTGTGTGTTTGTGTGTGTACGGGTGCACGTGTGTAATTGTGTGTGTATGTGTGTGTGTGTGCCTGTGTGTGTGTGTGTGAGAGCAGTATTGCTTCATACAATCACAGATGACTAAATATAGAATCGCATTGTTGTTTTTCAATATGCTAGCAATGATTTAATGAAAAAAAACATGGCATTTATTGAAAAAGAACCTTTATCGCTTGCTGTGACAGGGGATCAACAACCACTACAACAGAAGCTGGCAATCACAACATTTTGCATTTATTTTTTTTATAAAGCAGACATATCAAATATTATTAATCAAGCACAGTCGATACCCATATGGAGATGAAATCTCTGCTCGAGTGTGCAGTGTGTCTGCATTTCACGGCTGAGCGCGTTCAGCTTCAGTGAGAAGGTCCTCAGTGCTCTATTTGTGCAGCAGACCATGAAATGTACAACTAGGAGCAGGTACATTATATAAGACCCTTGTTTTGTGCAGTGACTCACCCCCAGATTATTAAAGTAAGGCACTTTTTTTCTAACATATCCCTTGATGAA
The DNA here is from genome assembly GCF_018555375.3 of Anguilla rostrata. NCBI lineage: Eukaryota > Metazoa > Chordata > Actinopteri > Anguilliformes > Anguillidae > Anguilla > Anguilla rostrata. The sequence continues at coordinate 13,605,906 of NC_057938.1, forward strand.
CACTTTTCTCAAATTCTCAGAATTAGTCTCATGCTCATGAATACTTTCACTCAGACAAAACCTTTCTACTTAATCATTTTTTTTTTTCAAGGTCCCATTTTTAATGGCCAGAAGGCTCATGCAATGTATTTCTAGGAGACTAATATATTTAAATTAATATTATATAACATACATTTATCGTATATACACAGTGATAGCTTGTTAAACCAACAGTTTAAAAGGGAGGAAGTCAATGAAAATTGAGTGTGAAAGGCAAGCAAAATGAGGGATCAATACAAAAACAAATTATTTCTTAATGTTCATTTGTACTTGAGGACACTTGATTGTATAACTGACCCACATAAAAATGATAACAACAACAATAATATTGTACTGCAGTACCTTTGTACTGGACAAATACTGTGTGTTTCTCAGAAACTGATATTTACACAAGAAAATGTAAAATTAAAACATTTTGAATATAACTTGTGAACTAGCTAAAATGTGGAAGGGAAGGAAGTATGTGAAAGTTCACACAAATAGACTGATGCATTTTTAGCTAGTACAAGTGAAAAACATTGTCATTACTCCAATTCTAGAAAAGTGGATTCTTTCCTGTTGTTGAGTTTGACATTTTTTTGTGTTTGATTTCTTTTCCTAAAAAATAACTGGCTTCTGTGGGCTCCTATTATTGGTGGCACCGTGAGGAAATATACCATGCTTATGTATATGTTTTTACTGCTCGGGTGCTGGCAGACAGAGGGGGATGACACAGTGTGTCTCTATTCCAGATTTGGTCAGAGATAATAGCAGTCTATAAGGGTGGCAGCAAGTTTTCTAAGTGGAGTATACAGTACACAAGGTTAAAATATGTTGTCACAACTGCTCAGTATTAGAAGCGACTGGGCATTGTTGATGAGACGTTTTAATTTGTTCAATGTCAGGCCAGGTAAAAATCAGAGTAACAAGCGAAAAAAGCAAACAGCAATCAGCAAACCTCCACTAATCAAGAAAAGGCCTTTGCACCCTGAGAATGCTTGAGAATCAGTTAAATCAACTCTCATCTGCTGCCCGCAGTGCTCACAGTAGGTGGGTTTTCACCTGGAAAGACAATGCAGACGAAACTAGTCTGTCACGGATAGGCCACAGACTGAGAGACTGGGAGTCACAGCATTTCATCAGGATCAAAGCATCGTTTTGTTTCATCTCCATCATTGTTTTTGCAGCTTTGCTTCACAAGGGAATCCAAGTTAGCCACAAGCAATCAATGAATTGTTAGAAACTGCTGGAAACACTTCACTGAAATCCATAGTCAATATACATATTTCATGTAATATTAATGCACACATTGTTTCACATAAGCACCTTTGGCTTCTGTCCTGGAAAATGGAGAAATCAAATAAAAAATACAACAAAACGTAAATGAATATAGACCTCACAATGACATTGTTCTGACGACTTCATATTTAAAATTGGCGTGCAAGGGTTGTGCACTAATATTATTCATGGATGCAAGTGTCTGCTTATTTGTGTGTGTTTATGTGGGAGCAAAAGCGAATGAGAGAAATGAGGAGTTATGCAAAAAGACACAAACTAAATGAAAGCAAACTGACCAAGCGAGGCCACTGCCAAAAATAAATGACTCGTTTTAACTTCTGAAATATCTGCCAGTGCTAAAATTGACTGTGTAAGCATGTATTCATCCTCATTGGTAACGGAGTGAGAAATTTCATTTTCCTTGCCCATGGCATATTGTCTCTTGCTGCGAGACTCTATTGAAGAATATAAAAAAAAATGTATTAACGTGCATTTATTGAAAGCACACTGCGGCATCAGACAGTACTGAGATACACCTCATTATAACAATCCACAATCACCTATGTGAGGGCATATTATTCTGTCCATATTATATTGGTTCTCTATTTTTTTGACAGGGCTCACATTTAAATTCAATTTGCACCCGTAAAATAGATAAATAAATAAATGTTGATGTTCCACACCTATGGATGCGGGCATGCAATTATTCATATGCCATCCCATCATGCTCCCATCATCATGAAGATTACCAAGCTGTTCTTTGTCTTTAAAAAATAATTTTATTTTAAATTTCTGCAGTGAAAATAATGTTTCTGCTCACTGGGATGAATAAAAGTGCCATAGCTGAAAAGTTGAAAAATGTCTGCCCTGAAGTCTTAAAATAGCTCACTTCAGAAAACGTGTGTCTCATCTCGGCCAGACGCCTGCTATTTCCAGCGGTGACATGAATATTTATTTTCTTGATGTTTTGGAGATTGCACGAGGCTGGCTCTCCCGTTTAGAAAGTTTGTATTGATGCTGTGGACCGTGCTGTTAGCCTTATCAGCGAATGTTAGATGCTTGTTCTTAATTCAGTGTTCGTTATGTTAGTGTTGTTGTTTTTATGTATTCATTATTGCATATCATTTTACAAATAAATGAATAAGCATAAATAGATAGGAAATCTACAAAGATAAATTAATCTATGAATTATTATTATTATTATTATTATTATTTTTTGTCAGTCATCTACTATTATGCCTATATTCTTATATCCACGATTTCTCGTACATATACATATCATTCTAAGGCATTACAGCGCTACAAGCGACTACCACTTTACATAGCATTTAATGTATCCATTCAGTGATTATATGAGCATGCGTTAAGTCCTGTAAGGTAGCGTGTCCTACTGACGAACTCCTTTGTTCAGCATCCTACCACGTCAACTCCCACCATATACAATATGTCAAATCAAGCGGCTTCATCAGGAATGGTGTGCTATTACTTTGTGAAAAGTTTCAGTGCACGGCTCCTGAAAAATTCAACTTTTGGTGGGCAATTTTGCCCCAGACAATCAATTACGGAATGTTGACCCTAATGACAACACAATGCCCTCTAGGAGCTGAAGACAGAGCATTGTGACATCACAAGGGTGAACATTCTGCCATTCATTTAAATTGCCAATGTTTATTATATCAAAGCTAATGAACAGCTTGTCAAAGAGAGTTATGGGATGCCTCATTGGACTTGGTAGAGAATGCTTTATTCATTGGAGAAGAACCCTAACCCTAGCTGTAACCCGAACCCTAACCCTAGCTGTAACCCTAACCCTAAACCTAATCCTAGCCGTAACCCTGACCCTAGCAGTAACCCTAGCCACAACCATAATACTAAGCTTAGCAGCAACCCTAATCCTAACCCTAGCTGTAACGTTAACCCTAACCCTAGCTGCAACCCAAACCCTATACCTGTAACCCTAATCCTAGCTGTAACCGTAACCCTAAACCTAGGTGTAACCCTAACACTAACCCTAGTTCTAACCCAAATCCCAACCCTAGCTGTAACCCTAACCCTAACCCTAGGTGTAACCCTAACCCTAGCTGTAACCCTAACCCTAAACCTAGCTGTAACCCTAACCCTAACCCTGGCTGTAACTCTAACCCTAGCTGTAACCCTAACCCTAACCCTAGCCGTAACCCTAACCCAAACCCTAGCTGTAACTCTAACCTTAGTTGTAACCCTAACCCTAACTCTAACTGTAACCCTGCACAAAACCTAACCCTAAACCTAATCTTAGCTATAACCCTAACCCTATCTGTAACCCTAGCCTTAACCCTAGCTGTCAAACTAACCCTAACACTAGCCTAACCCTAACCCTAGCTGTAACTCTAATCCCAACCCTAGGTGTAACCCTAACCCTAGCTGAAACCCTAACTCTAGCTGGAACCCTAATCTAAACCCTAACCCTAGCTGTAACCCAAAACCCAACCCTAGCTATAACCCTAACCCTAATCCAAGCTATAAACCTTACCCTAACCCTACCCCTAACCCTAGCTGTAACCCTAACCCTAGCTATAACCTTAACCCTAACCATTTCTGTTACCCTATCCCTAACCCTAAGCCTTTATGTAACCCTAACCCTAAGCCTAGCTGGAACCCTTACCCTAACCCTAAATGTAGCTGTAACCCTAACCCTAACCCTTGCTATAACCCTAACCCTAACCCTTGCTATAACTCTAACCCTAAACCTATCCCTGGCTATAAACCTAACCCTAAGCCTAACCCTAGCTATAACCCGAACCCTAACCCTGGCTATAAACCTAACCCTAACCTTAGCTGTAACCCTAACCCTAACCCTACACATAACCCTAATCCTAACCCTAGCTATAATCCTAACCCTAACCCTATCTGTAACCCTAACCCTAGCTGGAACCCTATCCCTAACCCTAAAGGTAGCTGTAAACGTAACCTTAACCCTAGCTGTAACTGTAAACCTAGCCTCTTAGACCACCCTAGCAATCGCCTTGGTCTCCATATCAACTACCTAGCAACACATCAGCAACCGTCTAGAACTCCATAGCAACCGCATACAACTCCATAGCAACCACCTAGCCACACTCTAGCAACTACCAATAACTCCATAGCAACCATCTAGCAACACCCTAGCAACCACCTAGAAATCCATAGCAACCACCTAGCAACACCCCAGCAACCACCTAGAATACCATAGCAACCACCTAGAACACCTTAGCAACTACCTAGCAACACCCTAGCGACCACCTAGAACACCCTCGCAACCACATACAACACCATAGCAACCACCTAGCAACCACTTGAACACCATAGCACACATCAAGTTTTGAAGAAGAGTTCATTTAGCTCTGTATACATGGGTTGCAAATCACCTCGTTGCCGTGATATTATTGCACATACACAATACTCTGTTGCTGCTCATACTACAGATACTATTCACTCAGCACAAAGTCGACTTTGCATTGGCGGCAACCACACTTCACAGTTTCTGCAGGAATTGTTTAGTTATTATTATTATGATTATTATTATTATTATTATTATTGTAAAACAATTAAAAATAGTTGTTGTCATCAGTATCATCAAAATCCTCTCCCAGCCTCTTTTCCTGCCCTGAGCATGAATGATAAATTTGTAAATGTAATCACTGTTGACAGCTCTCCGAACACTGAACATAACAGTGCAGTACATGGCGCACCCCGGGTTCCTGATTTCTTGAAGAGCAGACGCAAACACCGCAGAGGGTTTTTGATGTTCTCACAGGATACGTTTACAGAGCCAGAGGAAGAGCACCACTAAGCAGCTAAATGCCCCTGAGACTTTTTTCCTTTTTTTTTTTCCGCTGAAAAGCTTTTACAGCATGCTATTATGCATTACTATTGTGCTATATTATTTTAGCATATCAGACTACCTGCAAATGAAAAAATACAAAGTCTATTCTGTTGATTCTACTCTTAAATGTGCAGAAAATCTGCCTCTAACTGAGAAATAAAAATGGGGATGTGTCAGCACGCATTGCAATTCTTTTTTTCAGTCTAACACATACAACTTTGAGTAGTTACATCATCACAATAGAGAAAGGTTTATACCCTAAGTTCGCCGATGTCTGGAGCAGTCAAAACAATTTATGTAAACCTTAAAACCCAGGCAGTAAATATCAGTGTAATCCGAATGCAGGCAATAGAGGTCAAAGCAATACTTCAGACCAGGGGACGAGATGAAAAGTAATCAACATACATCCATATCAAGCCACAAGTCACAATTAAGTCCCGACTGTTTATAATAACAAATATACATGTGGAACAGGAATGAATGCCAGAATTATTTTTGTAAAATGTATGCATGCCTTATTTATTAAAATAAAACAAACCCACATGTCTTCAAATTCATGCCATACATTTCTATATCCTCTTGAGACTCAGCAGATAAAAAAAGTTTTTTTTGGCATAATACAAGTGTCTTGGAAGATAAAAACACATTGCAGTGAAAATATCTTCAGAAATATGATTTTATTTTTATTGAATGCTGTGCAGATTTCAGCATAGTAGAATATATGGTTCTTGAGATTAAGACCAGAGACCCATGTCCCCTACCGGGGACACAAACAAATTGCTGGGTCTTAGGAGGCTTTTTGAAAAGTCTTTTTTAATCTTTTACTTGGCACATGTAAACATGTAATTGGCTGTTTATTTCTGATAACGGGAGCTGCAGATGAGCTGCCTTCATGGGCTATGTTTTAGTACATTGCTAATAGCATTTTTGAATGACACTGTCTTTGATTTCACCTGAAAGCAGAAAAACATCACATGAGACGCCAGCTGGATCACTACGTTTATATATTTATTTGTTCAACAGTCATTCATTTGGGGCATAGCTTACATTTTCTCTTGAAGCTTGTTTATTCAGATAAATATATCCGTGTATTGAAACAATTCATGAATACGTTTGACTCAAACACTGTACTTTCATGTTTCAAATCCCTATGCCTGCAGCCTGTGCAACTGTAATTCATGGTGTATCCAGAAGCTTCCTACTAGAGATAATCTGATGCAATTTCAGCCAGCAGCACCCCATGCATGCTGCTCCCTCCACAGTTTGTCTATTTTCTAAACAGATGACCAGTCATATATGTTAAATGTGAGAAGGTCAGTCATTATTAAAGCTGGATGTGTTATCATTTTATGTATCATAGGTATACATCAAGAATGGTTGTTCAAATCCATAACAGACAGACCACACCCAAATTTTCTGATTCCAAATGGAACCTCCAAAAATTGAGAAATACAGTGAGATGGAAGAGACACTGGAACTAAACATCTGGCATGTTCATAAAACGTGTGCTATATTCACCATAATGTACTCTCAACTTCCAGAATTGCTTGGAGGTGAATTTTAATTGTATCTGGTGAGCTTTGAATGGGGTACTACAATCACCCTCATGGACAGGGTGCACTCCAGGCCCTGAATTTAGCACATTAAAGGCATAAGAGGGCTAGCTCTCCGATGGATTCGAGCCCACTGCCTTTTGAAGCAAGCCACAGCTCCCCCTAAAGGCCCATGATTAGCACTCTTCGCTAAAGACCCAGGTCAGCTGATGGGTGGAGGACACCATTATCTGTAAAAGAGTCACATACTTGCTGATCCCCTCTGCGTCTTTCCCACGGGTGGACTCCCCATGCAAGAGCATTTTTTATGAGCCATGTGGACGGTGTGAATATTCCCTTTGGTGTTAAGGAAAACACACAGACCGACAGTGACTGGAGTCCAGAGTAAACTTGAATATAAAAGGCAGACATTCAGGAAATACATGGGCCATTATTTAAACTTATAACAAACTATATTGTATCTGAGGGCAAAAAAGCAGATAACGGGAAAACAAAGGCAGCAAAAATGTAATTAAATATAAAAATGAAAAAAATGACATGAAAACTGTGTGATTGTATACGTTACAAAAGTGTCAAAAAATGACTTGGATTCAGAAGATTAACATTAAATCTCAGCTGGCCTTATAGAAAGACCCAAGATCAGTAGAAAAAGAAGCAGAGAAGACCGGAGTTGCAAGTTCAGATTTAAATACTGAGTGTTTGATTCCCTTATAATTTCAATCATATTGTTCCACAGTAGGGGTTCTTTTGCTGCAGGCAGAGCCATCTGTTTGGCTCTGTGTAATTCTGAAGAACAAGAAAAAATCATTACAAGAAAACAACTTTCAGACATGACGGAAGTAAGGGAGGAACAGAACAGTAATCTTCCATAGCTTCAAAGGTACAAGCCTGTTACATACAGTAAAGTCTGGAGCTCTTTGAAACCAGTTTGGCCCAGTTTGAAAGTATCTTTGAAGGTGGGTTTCCAAACAAATATCAGAACACAGTTTCTCCATAAGTAAAAAAGTATGTCTGTGACTGTGTTTTCAACTGCAGGATGTTGTCTCTTTAGACTTGCTGCTGCAGTAGCTTGGGGATCAGTAGGCCTGTATGTGGCCTTCATCTGGTGCACAAAGCTCCTTGAGGTTCTCATAGTAGAATATGCGGTCTGTCTCTGGATTTCATCATTTTTGCTTGGAATAGGCAACGCATGGGACTCATGATCATCAGATACCCAGCAGAGTTTATAAATAAATAATTTGAAATAATGACCCATCAGGTAACAGAAGGATACCAGTTAGTGGTGTGTTTTAGGAAAAATGTTCAAAAAACTGTATCTGAATGAGTCTTTAAAGCAACTGAAAGAAGCCACATCACTTCCATGTAACGATTCATTTGTTTGGTTGTTCGTATACTATTTGTCTGCTACTGGTGGGATTCAAATCAATTAAGAGAAAGATATCCCATTCAAGGGCATCTATCTAATTATTAAGTATCTCATAGTCAAGGACACAATGAACATATGTACCCCCAGACGAATGAAGGGGCAGTGAATGAATCATGTTTCTAGAACTGAACTGAAAGAAAAGTGAACTAATGATAATTTTTGTAAATTAATTGGTGAATGTACTGAAGAAATAAATCAAATAACCAGTGAGTTCCCCCACGTAAGGTTTTGCCTTTCTTTGCTAAATTTCTGCCTGTCCTCTATATAGAAAAAAAAACTGAATATGAATGTATATCCAAGCAAACCTTGCAAAGCTGTATCCCAACTTGTGGTTTCTAACACCAATTTGCAAATATGCAGTGTTTCGTTGGATATATTGTTCTTTGGGTTTCAAATATTTATTCATTAAAAAAATAGTACAATAGTATCAAAACACTGTATTAATATACTACAGAAGGTAGAACATTTTAAATGTTGGTAACTCGCTAGTCACTTTGAATAAACGCACAAGCCAACATATTGCTGTTCAGAAGATATATACATCACTTGCCATTTCCCATAAGAAAACCTATAAAATGCGTCCCCTCATTAAAATTCAATACACATTCTAAAACCGCTATAAACAGATGGCATTTCAGGTTCTCATAAATCCACAAGGAATTGCTACTGCCAGGCATAAAAACAAGAAAAAAAGCAAGAAATAATGGGATGTCATTTGATAATGACTACATTCTTGATGAATTTGGTACTTTAATGGATTTATAATTAATGCTTGTAAGTTGCTGATGGCATCAGTTGCCTTATGAAAGATAATGTTCTGTAACCACAAAGTAATTTCAAATCACAGTAGATCAGTGGAGGTTAAAATGATGGCGATAAAAGGTCTATTTACATTCCTCCACAAATTCAGAAGATCCTACACAGCCTCACACTGACCCAGAACCTATTATGTATCTTAAGTGCTAGCAGCTCTCGACATTGTTCATATATATCACAAGTGGACCTTACCAAATTTGGCCATTTAAAAAATATGAATTTTAATGGCATGTGCTGAATTATTTTTTAATTTTTTTTGTGGGCTTTATATAATGTGGACCCCTTGAAATAGTCTGACCGTCTGACCTCGGACCTGTGTCACCAATTTCAGAGATGAAAGTGGATCAGTTACTTCAGGTGAGGAGACATGAATTACTCTTGATCTCTAAGTAGCCTCTCATTTCATACATCACTCTCACTGTCAAACCTTATGAATGTGTGTGAGATGTGGTGTAATAACCTTGCTTCAGAAAAAATTCTACTTCTGTTGCAGTCAAACTGCCTTCTTTTTGGCAGGAAAATATTTACATCAAATTAAATTAAATTTTAAGGTTAAAAATAAGTTAGTGTTGATCCAGTCCAGACCATGGTTATGTTATACAGGGTTTCAAACCCATGAAGGTCTGGTTGCAGTCTTTGCAGTTCCAGGAAAGGTTTTCCAGGACAGAGATCATTAGCTTGGAGCCACAGCAGCTAATCCTGAAGACCAGAGAGTTATCCCGTAACACTGTCAACGCTGTCATTGGCAGATGGCACCTTTCAGGCAAAAGGGCTTCACAGCTATCTGGTGGACAGGGGGAAAGTGTCCAGAGACTTTTTTTTAAAAAAAGGAGGGTTAGCTGCCATTGTAATTCATGTGTATCTGTTCATCGATGTTACTGCCACAACGATATGCTGCTGAAAATGTCGCATTGGCCTAGATTCAATTAAAAATGTGTCCTTAGATTTGACTTACAATTAATACAAGTTTTGACTTGTAGTACACTTTGGTTACTTCTTGAAAATTGTGTTTGTGAAGAAAAAAATGCAATTTTATTTTGCCTTTTTAGCAAGTCAAAGTTATGAACAAATGTCAAGTCAATTCAGACTGTTCTCTCATAATGGATAATTAATATCTCACAGTTCCATGCATTAGCTGCTTAGCATCTGCAATGGCTATCGATTAAAATATACTTTGCAATTTGTAACCTATGGGTCATTAAGTCTTAATCTTTTCTCAGTCAATGAGATGATGAGCCAATGGTGGATCTTCTCTTTTGCACTGCAGTGCACATATTTAACCGTTAACTGAGCACAATGAGGTCTGCCATTAATTGAGGCATAATGCATTAATAAGCCCTATTTCTGATTGTACTGTTCTAGAAAAACAACATTAAAAAAATGGACACTAATTTTCTTGATGAGCTATCATATCTAACCAAGATAACCATAAATAATAATATTTTTTTTAAATGCATGAATGAATGAATAAATAAATAAATAAATAAATAACATGAATAGTTTTCAGACTCACAATGAAAGACAAAGCAAGGAAGCACAAACATTCTGTATGTCTACTCTGATGTTTGCATTTCAAAGAACATAGCAGGGTTAGCAAAAGAAAATAAAGTAAAAATCAGCGTGTTTCTTGGTTGGACTTGGAACAGTGCAGACAACATACAAAAAAATAAAGAATATTAATGCTAACCATCTGAGAGGGGTTAATTAAGTAGGCCCTCGGTTTTTAGGGAATATCCACTTGTTAAGAAATGGATGGGATCAGAGGTGAGCAATAACAATGCAGAGGAGACATAAACACTGTAGTTACATAGGGCGCTGAGCCAAGCTGCAGTGAGAGGTCCTGGTGGGTGAACTGCCATCTCCCAAGCCTCTGCTCTCTTTTCAAAGGTTTTCTTTTGTATTTTACCTGTGTAATGCAGGAGTGAATGGGGGGTGGGGGGGAGGCACCCCCTCACCCCACCTGCCTGGGACCACACCAAATTAATTATTCACTATCAGGTAATTGATCTCAGAATTAAATAATGACTCATTCATAAACTATTTTTTAAAATTACAAAATCAAAAATGTATTCTGCCCTTAAACCCAACTGCATTTCTGGATTAGAGTCATTTAAATGATGGATTTAAAAACAGAAAGCAAATTTTCTGGTGGAGGGCTCCCAGATCCCTGCCTAAAATGTGAACTCACCCTCTATGAAATCCTGGATAAACCCCTGTAATTAATTACCAGAGTTGATGTATGCAAATGAATTTATGTTAAATGTAAGACTACAATGGCTTTGTTCTTTAAGAACAACCCCACTGCTGTGCCAAAATATGAACTGTCCAAGAACTCCCCCCATAAAAGTTTATCTTGCTCCAGCTGGCACTCAGTACTCTCAAACATAATGATATATACATAACAGGAAACCTGGGTTCCCCTCGTAAGTAATAACTTCACAAATGTGGAAAGGACAACTTTGCAACTTAGCAATGAGAGGATACGTCTATCATCACTAGGGGGCAGATAACAAGGCACACTTAATGCAGGAAGGTAAGATGATTGGTTGAAGCAGCCCTCCAATTCCATGAAATATAAATAAACTGTAAATTACATTAAAAAGGTGAGTGCTTCAGAAAGCTGACAATGCACAGAAAGCATTAGAAGAGAGATTAGGCAGACAAACACCCAGTTTTGTTGGGTAGTCTGTTGTTAGATATGTGTATTACTCAAGTTGCTCATAATTATAACATCCACCTCAATGTGCAAAGTTAAAGGATGACATTTGGAATGTCTTCTACAAGCAGTGAGGCTGTTTTAATGAAAGTTCACAACATTTATTTAATAATTCAAAAATAATTGTATTTTTTTTTAGCTGTTTCAGATAATATACGGTTTATTGATGTGTCAAAATGAATTTTAAACAGCCCTTGGCTGATAAGTGCAGTGGTCCTTTACAATGTAGTTCATAGTCTTTTCTGTTGTTTATAAATGATTTTCATTGTAGATATGCAAGGTGGACAGCATAATCCATTTATGCCTGCAGAAGATGATAAAGTATCTGGCTGTCTGTATTTCACTGTTGTATTCCATTCATAAACACCTGAGAAAAGCCATTCAGTGTGAGCAGGGTCAAATAACAATTTCAAAACTCAGGGCCATGGCAGTACAGCCTTCATCTCAGGCATTAACTGTCTTCTGGAACCACCATTGCCACATGCTAATGTTCACATTAAGCCCTTCATATAGAGGGTACCTTCCTATGCCAAATAATTTAGGAAATTGAAATGGTCTGATTGTCCTGCCTTCTGCCCAGTGCACGCTGGGATGGCCTCCAGCACCCCTGTGACCCTTCCCAGGATAAGTGGGTATAGATAATGGATGGATGGAAATGGTCTCATTGACTATGGATGGGGATATATTTATTTCAGATCAAATCAGAATTTGTTTGTATAGTGCATTTAAAAAATAATTTCACAATGCGCATCACAGCACAACCTGGCCTAAATCCCAACAAGAGCAAGCCTAGAGCGACTGTGGCAAGGAAAAACTCCCTGGGTGGGGCAGATAGGAAAAAAAAAAAACATTCCAAGTCAAGAGCACATCCTCTTCTAGTCAACTCAGAGAGTAGGCTTTAATGACAAACACTGTCAATTAGTCAATGTTCACGGTAATGAATTGGCAGCAGCTGTGTGGCAGTCCTGAGGCAGTGGCTGGGATGGTTGGTGAGACCAGGTGGAGATGGTGGGGAGCGCAGGTGGCAACAGAAAGGGGGTGGGAGGGGAATCCAAGTGACAGCATCCGCAGGTTTCGGGGCAAGTGCCCCGCTGGCAGCATAGGGAGAACCTGAGAATAGGCTGCTAGGAAACTGCAGTAGAGTAACATGGACACCAATTAGGCATTACACAAGTAGCCCCGCCAGGAGTAATCCATGGCTGCATATCTACTAGGAGAGAGAGAACCCATGCAGTTATGAGATGGAAACAACCCTACCCACTTATCAAGACCTGGCCCAGGAAAAGTCAGGTCACAGCTGCAGTAAGAAAAGGATGCCGCCCCACAATAATCTATGGAAACAGGCTTCTCCTGCCCTGTCCAGACTATAACTGACTATAAGTTAACTAACATGAATATGCTAGGAGGCAATCCAGCTCTGCTATTAAAAAATGTTACCTCTAAAAATGTTTACAGCTTCTGCTTTAATCTAATGTATTTTAAAAATCTAATATAATGAACTCTTGGGACACAAATATAATTTTTCTTTGAAACACAGCTGTGGTAACTGCAATTCTGTGCATCTAAACATGTAAACTGTGCCACGTGAGGTCCTGGTTCAGACTTTCGAAAGATCAAGTAGAATATTGTTACCAGTTACCAGCTGACCACCCTAAACCATAAAGCATTAGGCAGACAACTCTTTCATCTCAGATGCCTGTACCCTGACAAGCCAGACTACATTAAATACACCTCACGCACTGGGGAGAGATTTGTGCAGTCTCCACCCAGCATGTTGTCAAAAGTGCCAACAAAAGACTGACATCCCCAAAGGGCCATGCTCTTATAACCCAGCACTAAACAGAATTCTAATAATCTAGCTTGTGGCATCAAATATTTGGCCTTTGCACATGAAATAAAGAACAGCCCTCCTTTGGTAGCGGTATGCCTTATGAGATCTTCCAGGTGAAAACCCTTATCGCACTGCAAGGAAATGTGAATGTGAACAATGGCACTGCTGACTCTGAGCTTGTACAATAAACCTACAGCCACAGTGAAAAAATTTTCCTGCTCAATGTCTCGTTCTCATTATAAGGAGAAACTTTTCTCACTGTAACAAAGAACTCCTTGTTAAATGAAAACCTTTTATCATTATACACACATAACACACCAGCACATCTCGTTATAACGCAAAAAGAATCTCGGAAACTTTATCTCATTATAACAAGCTACTGCTATCAATACACATCGAAAAAATTATTGAAAATTCTACACAGCATTCGTTTACTTGGAGAGTGTTTCGCGTGTATGACTTCATCAAGTTTTAGTTGAGTGTTGGGTTGAGACATGGTGAGATTTTTTGAGCACTTTAGATCGAATTGTGAAAAGTATGTGTACACTAAGAAGAATGCTGAAATGTATGATGCTGTGCAGAAGAAAATCACACTGGCCATTCAGAGTTATTGGCCTTCACCAAACTAATTTTGCGTATCATTTTCAACATGATATGACTATTGACAGCTATTATAATTCATATTTCAGTGTAAGGATATTTCTGTGTAACTGCAGGAGAGGGGACTTTGCAGCTGTATTATTTAAACTGGTGATGTCAATAAAATGTGCCTTTTGATTAATAATGAATAATGTTGCCTTCTTGTAAAAACATCATATTTTCTTATAACCACCTAAGAAAGTTTCTCATTACCAGATCATTTTCTCGTTATAACCAAGATATGTTGGTATCTTGTTTTAAAGAAAAAAGGTTTCTTGTTATATATATATATATGCGTATAAAATATGGTTTCACTGTGGCAGCATTGTCAGGTTTTCCAAGAGATGTGATATAATAAGATGAGATATAATAAAAACTATTGCTGACAATTATGAAAAAATTCTACCAATTTCGGGTTCTCAAAAATGTATATATTGATGTAAGGTAATGTCATTAAGAATGTAGCCTATGTGTGTTGATTGCATAGAAACTGAAAACCTGTTGACTATGAAAAGCCTGACAAGGGATGAACACGCCATCAGTGAGAGTACACTGAAAGGGCATCAGCGGACTGTGGAAAGTGTGGGCAGCTGCTGACTACCCAATTTACAGTAAATTGCTTCTAGCTGTTAGGCTAATCAATAAAAGAATCTGCCAGTCTGTCACGAAATGCTTTTAAATGTGTTTCATTTCATCCAAGATGGTGCGCTTGTTTTTATTTAACCCCCAGGAAACTGCTCCTGACTGGCTAATCTTTAGACAGATCAAGTGCATCGCTATAGTGGGAGAGGTGCATTTCCAAATTCACATGTGTTTTCTTTTAAAACTTAATAGGTAACTGGAACATTTATCAAATGAACAGTAGACATCCACAAAAAACAATTTGGAAGAAGCTGTTTCTTTTGATCAGGAACAACAGTTAAGTAATCTCTCACACATGAACTCTCTCGCTGAAAAGTTTGCTCATTTTTGCACACAATAACGCTTAGTAAATTTATTTTATGTGGTTATTGGCTGTGTGCATTTTTGTGTTTCCAGTTTTTTTTTTCTATACTGGTAACCCCCCCACAGGTAATATAGCAGGATTTTAAGTATGCCATTTATATACATTAGGACAGCCCAGAACATGATGTCACACAGCAATGAAGTGACATACTGTAGAAGGGTAGAAATACAATGGTTTTGGATAGAAGGACGTTTATACATGAACACTTGCTGGCCGTAGGCAAGGGCGGCAACGGGGGTATAGGGCTGAGAGAGCTGTATATTTATCATGTGAACAATATCTTCAAAGGTTATGCAGAGGGTGTGCAGCAGAAACACATTGGGTGCAGTTGGCTCTAGCTGGAGTGGCACTTAGAAAGGTCAGCAGGTCCATAATTCCTTTATCCCAAAAGAGGACATGATACGGGACTACATGTACAATTTGTGGGTGGTGTGGGGGGGGGGGGTTCATCTATCTTGTTGTAAGGAAACACTTGACCTAATCAATCATTATTTTAATGATGCACTGCCTGTAGGGTGTGATCCTTTCTGTCTCTGGACAGTGGCATCTACAAGGACAGTCCATGTTCTATGGTCACAAGATACAACAAGAAGGGACAAACTGAGTCAAACTCTGCAGGCCCTACTCCATCTCTGTCTCTCTCCTGTTCTATGTCACATTCACAGGATTCAGGAATACAAAGAGGTCTTAAGCACGCCTGCCCCCACATGTCTTAAGGAGCGAGATGTCATTTTTGTGGGAGTCTCACACATGGGTCCAAGAAGCCTATACTGTATGTCTGACTGTGTTTGCCTTTATTTGGGCTGTTTATATTAATAAATTGTTAAATGCTTCTGTGTCATTGATAAGGCTGTATTTTAGACAGGAAACAGAAAATAAAATAATAATAAAATTGACAGCAGCCAAAAAATGTAATCCTATTAAACGTGTGTGCTATCTGATGTACTCTGGGAAACTGGACATTAAAGAACAATCTGCGAAAGACATGACCAGTAATCTAGGTGAATGGGGTCAGCAGTGACCTCTCGTTCAAGGAATTGTAATGTTTTACACAGTGTCTTTTATTTTACAGAAATGCTTTGACATTTCCTATTGTACACATTTCCACCATTTCATGTAATGAATATGCTTTCTGGAAATTCATATTTAGGTCACTATAATGCAGCCATTTTCCTTGTAATGAATATATTTCTGTAAATTCCCATGGTTCCCATGTAAAATGGTTACACACCACAGCCTTTATTGTCTGAAAGTGAAGGTAAATAGTTACATATCTTTTCCATGGGAAGGTCTGTGTGTCTTGTACAGTATGTGACACCCTGCTAGTGGTGAGCTAGTCTGTACTGTAATATTTTTTTTTCATAAAACTTTTAATGGAAAAATGAAGCATACAAATTGTATTGTATTTTAATAAATTGTAAAATACATGTATATTTGATATTGACTGGGTGATGGTATAATGTTAAATTGAGTTCTTGTTCATTGTGTACTGTAGGTATAGTTATTCACATGTTGTAGATACCTTCTTTCAACACTGAAAAATGGTGCCTGATGTCACATGGGCTTCTACCTCAAGTCTGTCCCAATAGCAAGTAACACATCAGAGATCAAGTACTTGTCTCTGGTGTCATAGTTTGATGCTTTTCCTTGGATTTTAGGTTATCGCTTAAAATGTAATTGCACATCAAAGTAAATGAAAGTATAAAAATAAATAAAAATTACTAATACATATTGCTAATACTGAGTGAGCAGCTATCAGAACGCTTTAGAAAATAAATTGAAAGTCAGACATTCAGGATTAATTTCTTGTGTGAATTATTTGCAACTGTCAGGCCTACTGGATAAATAGCTTCAGTTATTGTTTGAATAATGACTTATGAAACAAAGACGATTTGGTGTACAGGCCATAATTTACCGTACATTGTATCATGAAGTATCACAGGTACACCGGCAATTATTATTTTATATGAAGGTCTCAGGAATGATCAAATATAAGAATACATTTTAAATTTAGGGAAAACATACGTAGTTATTAGCAAATTGTATTAACAGGCATACAGAAAACAGTAGTACTTAAACCGGGAATTCTTACAAGTATCCTGTTTTTTTTTGTTTTTTTTTCATCACAACAGAAGCAGTTTCCCCAGCTTGTTATGTAGAGGGAAAATAAGAAAGAAGATGGAACTTGAAGAAGAAGAAAAACATTAAAGCCCATTGATTATTGCTCTTGAATCCAGTGGGTGTGGATAAAGAAGACTGACAAAATGCAACTTCTGCATTTCAAAAAAACCTATTGTGGCACTTTTATTTGGGCCCTTGAATAAATCATTGATTTTGCTGCTCAGACATCAATGAGCCATTTAATGCAAGCTTAACACTGGAGACATTGTCCCATTCCTTCAGACCGTTGGAGTGGAATGCAGTCTTGACAACAGACAGTTACTTTCTTTGTCATTATTATCTCTTGAAATTTACAGAGCAGACATATTATTAATAATATCTCCAGAAATAGTGTGATAGTTTGCAGGAGAAAACTGTTACTATAATTCTGTAATAACTGCAGAAGTAGCCAACCCTATGTATTCATCTATCTAAGAAATGTGATTTGTAGATCACAGTTCTTGGACATAAACAGTAAAGCACATGTCATTGGATGTCACAGTAAAGACTATAATACCCATTATACAAAACAAGTTCACTGCTTTTCTGCAAATTAACACAATGGATTATAACGATAAAAATCTGGACTAATTGGAAGCAGTGCAATTGCTCATAAAACAAATATATATTTGAATATATGCTAAATGAACATGTTTTATATATATTATTTTGAGGAAAGTCACATCCACCTGAGATGAAACAATGGCACTGGATATAGATCAAGCATTACTTATAAAGGTATATTACGCATTGTAGTAAAATAGCAAAAAATATCTACCGAAATATGTCATTATTCTTTCATAAAGGTACAGGTTCTTCCTTTTGAAAAAAGCAGTAGCATAGAAGGTATACTGTGAAATGGATTAAATATGTATGCCACAAGGTATCCCAGGAATATGGAAGTGCAAATGTTTTTCAATGTAATCACTCCAAGACGTGTACGTCATTTATTATTGCAGCGTCTCGGCTTCAAAGGCTTCGATGTTCCTCCCCACAACTGGCTCCTCAGCCCCCATTTGCCCTGTCCCTGGCACTTTTTCATCTTTCTTCCCATACAGCTGAGCTGTGCTTATCACTTCATTATCACTGGCACAAACACTGTTGTGTTTCAATACAAATTCATTTTCTGGGTCAGATAAAATCAGGCCATAGCCACAAAAAAAGGATGTTCATAATTAATAAAAATACTTTTTATTTTCTTCTTCGTCTTTATCTTCTTCTTCTTCTTCTTCTTATTATTATTATTATTACTATTATTATCAGTTGCCACAGCATTGACGATTAGTTCACATAAATACATCCTAGTGTGTATCTTGAATACATGCAGTACTGTAGTTACCACAGACAATGACACATAAGTATAAATACTTATGTAGGCAAGCTGAAGAATCCATAATTATCCTATTTCATATTGTTATATCTGCTTGAATAAATTTTAAATTCATCTGTAGATTTTTAAAGAATATCAGCAATACTGAATATTATTCAGAGTACAAAGCAGACCAGACTACTCTTAGCTGGCTTATGTGTGTTTTTATTTCTTGCCTCTTTTTTGAATAAGGCCTATGTTTGCATACTTAAAAAAAAAAAAAATACTGACATATTTAAATCTAAATTCCTAGCAATTACTTTTTTTCTGAAATCTCTTACTACATTATTTTATTTATTTTTTTTTGTGGGAAAACTAAGCTCTGAAATGCGAGATGAAAATTGTGGAGCTCATATGCATATAAACTTTTTGGCCGACTTCAGCCACAAAAGTAAACAAATAAACAAACAAACAAATAAATAAATAATCACCTTACCTTTCACAGGCATTCCATATTTTGGAATAAATCCTCTTAACAACATTTTTTTTTCTTCTCCTTGCCATTTTGTATCTCTTCTCATTTCAAAAACTTCTCTTGCTAAAATTTATATTGATGAACTTATGTAGCATTTAGCTACAGTATCACCAACAAAGTAAAGCCAAAATATTTCCATGGTGACATGGGATTACCCTGATGTATGATAACAGGACACATAAAAAAACTAAAGAAAAGTTTGGGGAGTTTTCATGTGTTACACTTTTTATGATTTCCTTGAGTAAGGGAGAATCATTTCTTAAGAGAAAGAACTAAGTTTAAATATTTCAGCGTTTAATGCAACCAGCTGTTGGTGATGATGGTAATACTACTAGCTTCTATAGCTATAGCCTCCGGTGCCTTTACTGCTATTCTGATTGTTAATTACTCATAGCTGAATTTGCCAGCAAGCATCAGAAAGAAGCCACATCGATTCAGTGTCTTTCCTGTGCATTACCTTTGAAGCATGTGGACACTGACTGCTGGCCATCTGCAATAGGCAGCCTCTGTGCATTTTCAAGGCCATCTCATCCATAGTGACAATGTAATATTTTCCTACATCTGAAAGTGCTATGGATTGATTGGGACTGATAATGTACATTTTAAGTTACATTTTTACAGCCCTTCACTTTGGAAACCGACATGTACTATATGTAAAAGATCTGCACTCAATAGGCCTCATTCACTAAACATGTGTACGATCACATTTGATTGTAAACTGTGTGTAAGAACATTTCCAAGAATATTTTGACACTCATCTTTTTTTTTTTTCCTATCTGTATTTGTTCATGGCTGTTTCCTTAATCACGTTAACAGGATTACACTTTAAAATAACAAACAGTTAACATTCATCATCCTGGGATATGCACAAAAATGAAGGTCTGCACATGCATCATGAATCCCATATCAGTTTTTCATAGGACCATTTTTAAGAACCAAACTGAAAATAGAGACTCTGATTGGTAATTCCTCTTTAACATACCTGTACCTGCAGTGAAGGCAGATTGGTTATGACTATATAACACCATGTAACAAACATATAACACCATTTAATTTATGTGCCTTCCACCTCACACCTTGTGAGTGCCTGTTCCCAAGAATCATTGGCATACATGCACACATACATACATACATACTCACATAAGCCTTGCCAGCACTGTTGATATTGCCACTGTTTCTGCCTTGCGAAATGTATCAATTATCACTTGGCTGCAGCAGTGAAGCATAATGGTTAGGGAACTGGGCTTGTACCTCCAAGGATTATGGTTTGCTTTGCAGGTGGAGCACTGCAGTTGGACCCTTGAGCAAGGTACCTGACTAGAATTGCTTCAGTGAAAAACCAGCTGAATAAATGTACTGTGTATAAAGAATGTAGGCTGTGCAAGTGGATCTGGATAAGCATCTGTTAAAGATGTAAATCTAATGCTATACATTTACATGTAAACTAATGTATAATGTAAATGTAAGTATAATGTACTGTATAATAAGTTCTCACTGGATATATAATCTTAAATGACAGCTGCAACCTAATAGTAACAGGTTACAACTAGTGCATAGAATCACGTATAACATTTCAAATGCTATGCATCTACAAAACAAGATTTGTTCAATATGAATGTGGAAAAATGCCAATGATCACTGTATTACCAAGGATTTCTTAATTAGATACATTTTTAATATTCTTTCTCAATTAAAAAAATGGAAATGTAAACAAAATATTCATAAAAGTATAAAATAAAAAGTAGCACTGACAATAGTTCTTGTCACACTCAAATTAATGTATATATATATATATATATATATATATATATATATATATAAAGCCATAAAGTTTTCAATCAAACATGTTTCTGTTTACATGTACCCTTTATGAATTATGAATGACTGCAATAATAACTTGTCTTGGTATCTCTTTGTTAGTTTAATAGCTTTAGTGGGACATTTAATGAATTGTATTTGATGCATTGGGTTTGTTTTCTGCCACTCTGATTTTGTTTGCGCACATTTGTAAGCAGCAATAATATACCAATAAGCGATTTGAAATTATTCACAATATCTAATCAAATCCATGAGTTAATTCAAAGACAGTCTCTTATGTGCTTGAGTAGAAAAGATATTATAAAAATCTTATATATATATATATATATATATATATAAGACTGAAGATGCTGAACCTTACTGGGTGATGCTGAGGTGATGGTGACATTTATGTTGAGGAATAGCTTATCCAAGAACTGTCAAAACTTCTATTAGTAAAAATAATAAATCTTTTGTAGAAAGCGGAGCTGAGCACAATGCTGTTAATATCACGACTGGTGCTGTTACTTTAGCCTCTTTAAAGGAGACTAGTTGAATAAGTCACAAATGATGAATTAGTTAGGCGGTAATTTAGCTTAGCTATTGAATGTAAAGCCTCAACAATGATTATCCGTATGGAAACATCATCAAACATGCAACAATGCAACGCAATGGATTGGACTGCAGAACATCATTAGGACTGTGCAAAGCATAACCTAGCCTAGCCTGCTATTCACAGTTTTGTTGCCTACAGTGAGTAGTCTGCTTCTCATTATAGATGGGTATAATAAAATTTGTTTAAACAATTAAAAACAACAAGAAATAGATACAGACTATTCTTTTTAAAGACAATGAACAAGAAATGCAAAGTGAACCTATTTATAGGGATTTATAGCTGAGATTTATATCAAAGACAAACTGGACAACATATGATCCACAAAAACCATTGATTAGCTGTTGAATAGGCTATGATCATGCACACATTGCATGGGGAAGCACCAAAATTAGCACAACGCTGTATGGTGGGCTGCGATATGTGCCATAGACCTAGTATGAGCAGGCGGGCGACGTGATTGTGAAGCGCCGCTCGATGTTGACTGACACACTCCCAATGGCGGCTGTCCTCCCACTTCAGCGCACAGAGAGTCACAAAATTACGGCTCAGGTGACTCAAAATCCACGACGAAAATACTACTCTGCCAGTGCCATGGCTCTTAACACGTCATGCACCTTCCAGAAAATAGAGCCCTAAGGGCGAAGTATTTACATTTGACTGGGTGTGGGGGGTGGGGCTCAAAAACCATGAATTGAACAAAAAAAATGGCCATTTGTAATGAATTCTCGTCTTTACCACAAACCAGTTTGAGATCCGTTCCGACAGCTATACTCCCCTCCCCCACAGTCGCCAAAAGATTGCGATAGTGATAACAACCATAAGACCCCCCACCCCACCCAGTCACATATGCACACACAAATTCTTACAGTTTAAGTTTTTAGTATTAAACCTCAAACCATCTTCCACCGTAAACTGTGCTTTTGTTAAATTAAAACAAAAAATTACATCACCCATTATACAAAAATATGATGAAAGGATATCAGCTGCAGTACATTATTTTGTTTCAGTATCCAAAAAACTGCTTCCCTTTTGTTGATACTGTTACCTTCAACAGGTTACTGTTCAACAGCACAGTCATAAAAGCAAACAGAAAGATTTCTGACAAACAGCCAAGAGAGATACGCAGCCTATGTCCACTTTTCTGACTTCAATAATATGTGCACTAAATTCTCTGTTGAGTACACTGTAAGAAATGTAAGAAAGTTTTGTGTTGTTTGAGCTGCTTTTGAATATCAAGCAAGGGAATATCCAAGGAATTATTTTGTATCTACAGTAGTCACATGGAATTTCTCTCTCTGGCCCGCAACTGACTGTGTTGGGACTTTTCGTTTGGCTATGAGTTACTCTGTCAGAGGCACAAACACACACACACACACACACACACACACACAGGAATTATAGATAGAATGCAAGTGGTAGGATTCAGTTACATCGTTAGCGACAGCTTATTTAAGCAGGTGTTTTATATTTAGTCATAGTGGTAAGTATAGAAGTGGAACAAACACATAAATGCATTTAAAAAGGGATGAAACACTTGCATGCTAAATGATGAGATGGAGTGTTAACATGCCACAGTCTCTATTACATAATCTCATGAATATGGGGATGAAATTAATACCACCATACAAGTGGTCAGGGAAGCCATTTTGCTTGCAAATGCACATCCCATAGTGCTAATGAGCAGCTGTTAAAATATTAATTTCAAAAATGTGCTACATCATAAGATGAATTTGATTAGCCAGATAGCTGGAGTATCCATAACAAGACCTTCTCTGTCCTTGCAATTGACTTGTTTGAGCACTCACTGCTCAGAGCTTAACATTTCAGTGTCCATTTTCTGATTCCCTCATTGTGCTACATTTAGTCTAATCGTTATAAACAACTGGCAGATGCAGTGTTTTTCTCAAAACCATGTGATCTATTAGATCTATGTCACTTTCGACATTCAAAAAAGCAGTGTGCACATGTATGCAGCATAACCTCATTCCTATCAGTCTGATTGAAATTATTTGATCCTTACTTTATATAGCAACACTTAAACGAATCAATATTTTTGTTCCACACCACGGTGGACATTTTTCAAAAAAAATAATAATTTCTGGCCAAGAGGATACAATTTTCCACAGACCCTCTCAAAGGTAATTGAACTGATCATTTGGTGGAAATAATGAAATATGAGTATCATATTTAGAAATTAAACAGAGAAAACAGAAAGGGGGATTTAATGTTTTCAAGAATGATGCTTATGATGGGTAAATTGCTCAGCAATAATTTAAAAGACCAATTGAAAGTGTAAACATGTAGTCTCTTTTTTCATCTATCATTGAGTACATTTGGCTGTTTGACAGTTGACAGTGTAAGGCAAAACATGTCATTGTGTGTTTGTACAATGTTGTCCTCACAAAACACGTTGAGCACAATTAACCTGTTATGGTTTTCCAATCCATTCCTGAATATTCCAGCAGACCAAATCAAACACATGTAGATGACAGCACCGCCCACTATATCACAATTAGCGATAAAGGCCCACCAACATGAATGGCAATCATTTAAGCCGAACAGAAACAATCTCCTTAGTTTGGCTGGCATTTGCCATTTTCCATTCAGGCTTGCTTTATTTTACTTTCACACAACCTCACAAATCTGCTTCACTCTCCCTGTCTTTTAATGACAGGAGATAAAAAGGATTGAAAATGGAAGCAGGCTCTTTTTTGGACGTGTCATCTCTTGATCTTTGTGGCATTATAAGTTATTCGATTGAGACGGTGGTTTCTGTGAGTTAAAAGGCAAAAAGGTTTTTCTCCTTCTTTTAAATTCAGGACGAGAGATAACCGGAGATGAGGTGACTTCAAAGAGATGACCACCAAATCACCACTGAACTGTGGGCCTGTACAGCATGGGGACATTACATTAAAAAGCACATTAACTTTAAATAACCATTTAAGCATACATTTCTATGAAGTACAATTCTTAATATATCAAGAAATGTCAGGACGTTGATAATCAGAAATAATTATTCCCTGTCTGGATTATTTAAAAGGAAATCGCTTTAAAGAAAGGCAAGCTATATACAGTCATATAGTAATGAATCATTAGTCTCAAGAGGATAGTTTGTGAATTTTAATTGTTGAATATGAAGCTTGCCAAGCAATAATTACAGGTTTATAGCTAGTTTTAATGTATCTGAGATGGAGGGTTGGTTATTTTGGCCCATTTTAATGGGAAAAAATTATATATTTAAAAAAAAAGGATGGATTTGTGATGCTATCCCAATGTTGTTTGAGTACTTAAATCACTCAGATTGATTGAGAATACAATTTGGATTTGTAAATATATATGCCGTGTTCCTGAGGACCCCCAGGACAGTGATTTTCTTACAAAAATATTTTGACATCACACATCCCATAACTCATGGCTTTTGGGGTAATTAAAATGTCCCAATGTCACATTAGCACTGTTTACTTTCAGCTAATGCTGTCAAGAGTATCTGTGCCTAATTACTTAAGTGACAAAGGTGGTATCACTGTAGAACACAGGAAGCCAGCCTCTGCAGAGGCTAGGCCAAGACCCAGTGTATTAGGCCCAGACTCCCAGGTAGGACCTTGATGGTACAAAGGTTGAAACCTGGTATGGTAGTTCACTTCTCAAAGTAAAGCAATGGCAGTACAGCGTTATCTCGAACCCGCTCGTCTGGTTGGAAGAACAGGCATTGACACCCCCCACCAGTACGTAAGCATTAGCCCATTAGCACAACTACAATTCCTATTTTACAAGTTTGAAAATTGAGGTACACGGCAAAATTTGGTGCAAAAGTAGCGAGGTTGTAAGAAGTTGATTTGAGAAGTTGTAATTACTCAGTTGTCTTTGTAATTACTGAGTCGTCTTTGCACTAGTTCATTTGAGAGGTTGTAATTATGGAGTTGTCTTTGCTCAAGTTTGAAACTGTTATTGCATGCATTCTCACATTATTTTACCAATAGAATCCATTGTACAGATTTGAGAAACCTCATTTACAGATGTGAAACTCCATTTACAGATCTGTGAATCCATTCCAAAGATTTTTTACTTTTGCTACAAAAATACCTCCATACGGTAGAGCCTGCAGTTTGGCGGTCGTTACGAACAGAGGGCAACAGCTGCCACAATTTAGAGAACCTATTGGTCAGGGCGACTACACACAGTAAAATGTCCAGTGTATATAATGCATATAAAGCACCTACATATGATGCTGTTCGCTATTCCACCGAGCCTTCTACAGCATTTGGTCTGGCTTCTCCAAAGTGCTATCAAGATTCAGAGGAACTGGGAGAAGAAAACATTTTGTGTTCATTGCATGTGAGCACTGCCAGAAGTGACATGCCATTGGTGATGTCGTGGGAAAGCACCACACTCTGTTTAGGGCTGTAAGGCTTCTTTATTAAATACACACATGGAAAGAACTCAAGGAGTAGAGTGAAAAACATCTCAGCGGGAAGGGGGCAAATACAAATTCTTCATAGTACTTGTGAATATTTAAAAAAATGATGGTAGAAAACAAGATTGTCAGAGATAGTTTGAAAGGGCAGATGCGGTTAGTGCAGGTGGATAAACTGCAGACATTTTTCTTATTGGTAGAAACACAATTTATATAAAAATTGGTATTCACGAACACCATAATTCATCTAAAGTTCTTCTAAAGGGTAGTGTTTTCTCGCTTCTTCTTCCTCTTTTTACTAAGCCTTGCAATCAACAAAAGCATGCACTCGTGAAATTTCCACACCAAAAAACGCAAGTAGTACACTGGTATTTTTTTAGTTCCTGGAGCCCATTTTGGGTTTCTGTTTTGAATTCCCCCACCACAGCTGTCGTGCGGAAGAAACTTACCTGAATTTGATTTTAACTTTCCTCCGTAACTTGAAGAAAAATATGTTTTATTGATAATCTATTGCTAATCTGTTGCTCTTACCTGTTATCTGTATACTTGCCATGGATCTAAACCTGTAAAGACAGAGGAAAACAAAACAAGAGCAAGGTCATAACTTCAGATAAATAATTACACTTACCTGGTATCTTGTAGTTTTGAAAGGTTGAAGCAAGGGTAGAAGACAGCATGAGGAGAAGGGGATGCTTTTTGTTAAGGCATTCCTACTGACAGCTCCTTGGCACACACATATGGAGCACAGCCTTGCAGTGACAAGGCAGTATTCCACCACTGACTGGTGCTCAATACAGGCCCAGAAGGATAAAAACAAAGCTGTAGAGCTGGAGCACAAAATTATGTAAGTGATGTTTTGCACTAATATAGCACAAAAATACAGTATACTGGGGGGTTCAATCAGGCACACACAGGGCCATATTTACTAAGCATGCCACAAATTACATTCAGTGCTGCAAAATTCAGTGTCACCGCATATTTTCAATTTAGTGAAAATTTTTTGGGGCTACCAAACTCGTCAATCGAAGACGCCCAAGTCTATCCAACGTGTCGAATAGTGACGAGAAGAGCCCTTGCCCAAGCTGCAATATTTGACGAGTTGGGATGAGAATGTGTTCGCAATATAGGCATTGCTTTAAATCCCAGCTGTAATAGTATCTATATAAATATATCACTTGATCTAAGAGAGTCTATGACAATTTCCTGCCAAGGCAAGATAAACAAGGTTGCTATATTCATCACAGCCTGCTTAGTCATTTGTGAGATACTGCCATTGAATGAAAATGTGCTGTTACTATTGACCCCCAATCCTTCTGATGTCACATTGACCAACCAAGCCACATGTAAATTTATCATGCATTCCTTTTTTTGTAGTTTTAGCTATGTACTCCAGCATATTGGATTTGAATAGAAACAATGCATATTAGACTAAAGTACAGAAGGCCATTCTGTTAAATTACTGTGTTCGTTCAATCAAATCACTTATGGTCTCCAAAAATTGGGGGACCATGCATTAAAGGACTGTAATATATGTATGAATCACCTGATATGGTGCAAATATCCTGCAATTAATCACATCTGTACTTTAACCACATAATTATTGTTTCATTTCACATCCAATGTGCTTGAGTACATAGTCAATACAACAAAAGAATGTCACAGTCCAAATACTTATGGATGCATGTTTCATACTGGCCTTTCACCTTGCATATCAAGCCTCTATTTCCACTCCTTTTTCATACAGTCAGAAAGCACAGCTGCACTATTAATATATCTGCCACATTATTTTTCATCTTTAATATTTTGCCATTCCAACTACAGGTTGTTGATGAATTACTCATGATGGCTTTGCCCCTGCCCCCTGTCCTGGTTCAAGGTTACCTTGCACAGTGCTGGTAAACATGCCTAGCATGGATGCCTTGAGGTTACTCGATACATGGTGTGAATTACAACAGCAAATGTAGTGAATGAATGAATGAAACTGTTCCGCTAGTTTATCAAGTAAAAAGGTCATAATGAACGTTACCCAGTTGCTAAGGTAATTGAGCTTTCTATGATTTAACCGGGAATCCAGATCTCAAATCACAGTGCCTGTGTTATCGTTTTCTTTTTCTGGCGAGAAAACACTAAGGCAGCAAAGACACAGAAATTTGGGGTCTGGGGGATCCAGGAGATGAAGTTGCCAATTCCGTGACATGTTCGACTCTTTCTCAGTTGTCCAAAATCAAAATGACCTGTGTTACTAGCTGGCTAATATGTTTACGTAAATAACCATCTGGTAACTAATAGGCTACACATACAATGTTGAGAAAGGATAGTAGGAGCACGACCAGTTTTCACTGAGAAACAAAGATTTACTTGTAATCGAGAATAGAACTTAAGCAGGTTATCCTCCAATTATGGGGGCTCGCGCCAGAAAGCATTGAATATGACATTGACTTCCTGAGCTCGATACTGCTTATTTTCAGAGTGTGGAGTATGGGAAAAAGTTTCAGTGAGACTTGTTTATTCATCTTGGATTGTGAAGATCCGAGCACAAAGGCTGCTTCGCGGACACTCGCGGACACTCGCGGATGCTGGCCGCTTGTGTTCCTTTCTACTTTCTCTGGCTCAGAGCAGATTCAAAAAAGCAGTAATGCTGATTCAGTTCTCTCTGCCCTGGTGTGTCAGGCTCTGTAGGAGAATCATAATTAGTCCCACAGAATCACCAGTGCCTGCTTGTCAGGGGGATGTCTGGTTAGTGCATGGGTATAGGTAAGCATCAGATTTTTCATGCATATATGGCCAGGAGCTGTCCTGTGTCCTGCAAGTCAAAGGGAACTGGTTATCACAACGAGCTGAAATAACATCTGGAAAGTTCCGTTCACCCAGACGAGAGTTTGTTTTTACATATGCATGAAGGTAATGAGTTTTAAGGCCTTCACTCTGTTCAGGGAATTCACAATCCAGTTTTCTGCCAGTATTGATGTGTTTCTGTCTTATTTGAGCTGTCTGCTTCCATTCTGTACAGAAGTAACAAAATCAAAGCAGCCATTGTTCAAACCCAGAGGACCCATTCTATATGCTTTCACCTGAGAAGCAAAACAGACAGACCGTGTTTTAGTACATCTGCCATAAAATTTCTGCAAGGACAACAGTGTGAAGTGTGGTTAAGAGTACTGACACATTTCTTTATATGTATTGCAGTCATTTCTTTTCAAGACATCTTTTTATCTCTCCACCCCCCCCCCCCCACCCCACCCCAAGCCATCAGTGTTCGTAGTGTGACAACAGTATTTTCTTCCATCCATAAAAAAATAAATACTTTTTTTCTATTGTTATTTTTTCTGAATTCTCTTTTTTTGGCCCCAGGGTTAAGTCTGCTATTCTGCTGACACTCTATTATGAAGAGAACACAATAAAAACTGAGAGAATATAATATTTTCCTTCATTCTTTTGCATATTCATCATCCTATTTTGGTTGCATTTTACGCAGTTAAAGGTACTTAGTAAGAAACTTATAAGAAATGGTAATAATTATAACTGCTCCCCATAAATATATTGAATCACATCCATTTGTCTGCTGTGCTGAGTGGATAGTTTTTCCCCCCTGCTATCTCAGTCTGTGGGGAGTTCAGTATCATTTCTTTTATGATGGGAGGCATGTGTACCAGCACAGAATATCGCGTGGATAGCTTTGGCATTAGGTTGCTGCCGTACCAGTTTGGCGTCTAATTTACTAAAGTAAGCAAGGCTGCTATGGAGGAGTAAACCTTCCTGACATAAATTAATCAATCGTGGAATAAATATGTAAGTTATAATAAGTAAATACAGAAGTGAATCCAGTTCTATGAACAAATGATTCAATTAACATGAACAGGTCAAATTAATGAATGTATTACCAAAGCATTGGAAATAATTATTCATGTTAACAAAGCCATCAACATATGTATGCAACAACACATGTTTTAACGTTATTCGTGCATAGTAATGGGAGGGTGGGGTGCTTCTTAAGATATACACTTATACTGGCCCATAATGAAATTGTAACAGCATACTTCTTACTGATACATAATTATTTTTCCTTTTTTTTTGTTTTGTTTGCATAATGTGGTAAGGACTTGTAAGACTGGCTTGCCACTTTGCTATTAACCAATTGTTAATATAGGAAACTTTGCAGACACAACACAAACAAAATATAACACCCCAGGGATATAGCTAGCTGGGTGACATTCGTATACAGTAGGTAGCATGACATACAGTAATGTTATAAGTATTTAAGGTTAGCCAACTTCATTCAAAAGCTAGGAAGCATACATATGTCAGTTCTAACTAGGAGGTGGAGGACGGGGGGGACTTTTTGGAACTTTAAATTCGAAGTTGTAAAGTGTTACCAATAACCCTTGTTAATGTCACTTCTCAAAATGTCACTTAATTTCATTAATGCTTTTTTCATAATGCCACTTTTCAAAATGTCATTTTAATTTTATAAATGCCGTTTTCATAATGTCATATAGGACAAAATCAGTTTCATAAGTCATTATGTTGGTACATCAAACCCTATTGCGTGCCTTAATCAGATAAGCAAGTGCTTAGAGCTTGGCACTGACAAGTGAACTAAAAAGCACACCTAAGTGAACATGCATAGCTTTATGTAACCATTTAAATAGCAAGTTCTTCCAGAAACTGGGCTTCAATCATCATGCGTCCTTGAACTCTAACCATTTATTTATTTATTTATTCATTCATTCATTCATTCAGAAATGCATTTTGACAAGTGACAAGTTAACTAATCATCAGAATGAAAGAAAACATTTTGGGTGATGCATTTTTGCATGTATGTTTTAAGTTGGGATAAACAGTGATTGAGGTCTTCCTTGTGCAAATCAGTCAAGGAGAAAACAACCACATATTGAATGCATAAATCTCTATGTGTGCTGTGGGCTGCCTTTGAGCCTGCAAGGGGAGAATAATTGGAATTTGCAGGAGGTTGGATATGCCCGTCTTCAACGGGGTCTTAAAGGATTCCTACTTTCCCAGCGGCCAGCCACTGTCTTTTCACTCCACAGTTACGCAGTCATTGTCAAGTGTCAAAGAAGTAAACCTCATATGCCGCTGGAGAAGGCACACAGTCAATCAGGGGAGATCACTGGTACCAGATCAGATGCTGACAGTTCATCTGACTAAGACCCATCTTATCTGGCTTTAGCTACAGCTAATTGTGTGCCAGTCTGCAGGGCTGTTGGCCACTGTCAGCATTGCTGCAGTCAGCACTCAATACAAGACCACGGGGCACATCCACACACTGAAACAGTGTTTTATGAGGCTGAACCACATATAAGCCAATTTTTTATTTTTCCTTTTCCGTTTTGTTTTTATCCATGTGCAGCGTCCTAGTTATGAGAATATTCTAGACAACAATACAACTATGCTGGCTGATTTTTTTGGCTGGGAATTAATATTTTAATATGAATTCATGTATAATTTTTGTTGTCCTTAAAAGTTTGTATGTGTCAGTTCTATTTTTGAACCAGTAATTTCCATATGACCTTGGTAGGCACCGGGGAAGACACAACAGCACTTGTACATTCACTGGAACATATTAAAAGGACCTTGAACATAATCAAGAAAGCAAAATTGTGAAGAATAGTTTTTTCTTACAATATCGGCAATGTTGATATCTATTTTTATTGTTGTCGGCTGAATGTAGCTGTGTCCCAATTCCTTTGTGAACATCCATTTTCTAAACTTTCTTGGCAGACTCAACAGTTGGCTTTTAATAAAAGCAGTGGGGGAACATTTTCACATGAAATTTAAATATTCATGTGTGGAAAAAAAATGTCACCTGAACTGGACAATTGCACCTGTGATTAGTTTTTGTCTCCTGTTAATTAAAATGTGTGTCAAGTAAATAGTTAACATTGAGCCATTGGCATCTTCACATTTTCGCATGTCCGTGACTTTTGAAAATTTATATTTCACAAAACAAAACAAAACAAAACAAAACATGCGACTTGAACTAGCAAAGGTTAGCTTTTTCCACTCTCATAAGTGGGATTATTATTATAGTTCACATGTGTACTCTTCACAGGTTGGGTGTATACATGTGGTTTTGATATGTATGACCAGAGGTGGTTGTACACTGACCCTTTTAAAAATATATTTCGCACCAGCAGAGTTAAAACTGTAGTGCAGGACAACGCCGTCTCCCTTGTTAACCGATACTGTTAAAGTAGTCCAAGATTCTGTACATATAAAATGTACATTCTGTACACTATAAAATGCACCAGTGTTGCCAAGTCCACTTTCTCAAGTCGCTTGAACAAAAATTTTAAAAAAGTGGCTGGTTGCCAAATATTGGTATTTTGGGCATGTTTAAAAAAAATCTGTGCGTTTGTTTTGAAATATAAGAAGTGACCCTGTTTTTCCCCCCTCACATTCATGGTTGAAAAGTTTTTCTTTATAATTTAACTTTCATTCATCATCAAGGTGTTAGTTGAATGTGATCTATAAATCTGATGTAGCCTACGCGGTGCCATATTGTCACTGCAAACGTTAGTATGATTACAAACGCGTAATAAACCAGCAGATCACACGACAGCTTTTACTTAATGTTTTGATGTCTCAAGTGTCTAAAAAGGTGATCAGACTGCATGGGTTTATGATTGGATTGTTTATAAAAGCTCTGACAGGGTTCCAGGGCCCTCCACCAGTTTCTCAAAGTCCTGAGGAAAACATTGGTTTATGTCATCACATTTGTTGCATAGCTTTTTTTACTGTAAACCTAGAATCTAATTAATGCATCTGAACAAATGAACTGACTCAGACATGATGCATTGACTTAAGGCAGACCATGATCCACTTAATGGAGACAGCAGCAGTTTGTTGTGCATTATTTAATGTTTATTTATATTCATTTCTATTGTTATATTAAGTAAGCCAAACATAGTCGGCTAACATTAACTAGCTAGCTATATCAAGTACAATGGATGGCAAAATTGTGATGTTCTGTGCAAGGACCCAAACGCAGACCAGGGAAATCCAAAAAAAACGTTGTCTTTATTCAGTCCGAGGTTCGAAGCCAGGTAATCAGAGAAAGGACGGTGCCGAATCGAGTTTCCAAAAGAATTGTGATAAACAGGCAAACAATCAAAAACCAGGAGATCAGAGCGGCGAAGGTACAAAGGGACAGGCAAAAGAGAAGTCAAAGCAAAGCAAAGGTCAAACCAGAAGCAAACAAACCAAAAAGGGGCAGGCAAACTCGAAGTCGTTCAGAAGGGGTGTCTCAGGAATCTCGATAAACAAAGGCTTACTAAATATCGGCACAATGAATTCGATCAACGTTCTGACCGTGAGTTGGTGGAAAAGACTGACATTTATACACTGGGTAAGGTAACAATCAAGGAGGGGTAAGTGAGTGAGGGCGGAGTAACAAACAACATCCAGGTGAAGAACATTAGGATAACTAATAAAATGACAGGGGACTGACAAAACGCGGACTGGAATCACATAGACAACAATGATAATAGACGGCCTGGGTTAAGCAGGTAAAAACGCGTGCAGAGAGAGAGAGGTGCAGTCAGAGCAAGAGACAGGTGCAGGCAATTGCAGAACTCAGCGTTAGAGCAGGCTAGAAAGAAAAGGGGCGGAGCTACAGCGCAGCATGGAAAAGGGGAGACTGGTTAATGTATTAGTATAGTGATCTAAACTATCAAAAACCCAAAACTAGTGTGTGTTTGTCCATTAGTAATATTCACATGTTAGTATATTAATGAGGTTAGTACTTTACAATCTATAAATTAGTAAGGATTAGTAGAAATGAGTAAAACTAGAAATAAGTAGGAAGTAAGTAAAAACGAGACTGGAAGGAAGGGGGGGAAACCACGAAAACCCGGAACCACCCGAATAGTGAAATCACACAAATACAGGGGAGTGAAGCAGCTCAGGGAACACAGACACAGAGACAGTACTGGGGAGACAAGTGACCGGGAAATACAGACTACAACAAAAATAAAATGTATCATGCACATTTGAACAGAATGAACCATTTCAGAGTGATTATTGAAAAATTTCTCATGGGGGGCTAGAGTTTATTTCTCTCCTGCCCTTGCCACCCCACCTCCCCACACCTCTGCACCACAACTAAAAAAAAAGTTCATTTGTGCAAATTAGAAATAATATAATCTTGATGCTGTCAAGTCAATATTATAATATCTCACGTGTCTGTACTTTCTGAAATGGATGTGATAAAAAATGTGATTTTATCAAAGTCTGCATGGTAGCCTAAATGCATATTAAGATCCCATTTCACTTCCTATAAATTGGGATGAAAATATGCATTTAAAGGAACCACTTTAAGATTCATCAGCTGTTCTGAACAGACATGACAGCATTCACTAAGTTAAGGACACAGCCCAGGTTCTAATGCTAAGACAAGCCCAGCAGTGTTTTATTGATGACCGGCTGATGTGGTGATGTACTCTTGGGACCCACTGAAAAACCCAAGGCACTATATGTGTGTTTTTGCAGTATGCGCAGTTGTGTGAGTGTAGTTTGGGACTGCTTCTGCGGGTGTAAGTTCAGGGGTCAGCCGTGGGTCTCCACCGCGTTGTCATACTGAGAAACAGGATTCTATGCTTCTGCTCTGCTACCTTACCCAACTGCCCCAACCTACCATCTGTACGGAGGGAGAAATCAGCCGAAAACTGCAAATATGTGACTGTCAGTAATTGGATTCCCCTTTATGTGCATTAGGTATTAGCTAGGAGGTGAGACCAGGTCAGTAATTGCAATGTTATAATTACACCGGGGTAGCACTTAAGAGCATCTCATGTGGATGATAAATGCTACTTTGAAAATCTCTAATAAAGCATCCAACTGACAGGTTGTCCAGCATAATTCCAAAAAGGATGTTTACTTACTGTACAGGAAATCAGTGCAACACTTTTCAATGATGTCACTGGATTTTCATTTGCTTGTTCCAATATGGAAAAGAAGTGCACATGGAATATAATTCCTTTTTTATTAAACCGCAAGCTGCAAAAACAGAAATAATGATGTTTTTAACTTCCACCTCATGCTCTACAGCGGAAATGTGGATATGCATTCGCTCAGTTTCAGGCCAATATTTTGCCTGCATATAAATATGTATCAATATTTTAAGGAAAGACCAAGCTTATCTCAATATATTTACGCAAAAAGGAGAAAAAAAATATTGAAATTTATTCCATTCAATGTGGTCCAATTACAATATGTAAATGTTTGCCATTTGTTTACCAGTATCCCTAACTGATTCATAAATTGTTTTTTTTTCCATGTAATTTAGTTTGAGGCTACTATTATTTGGAGCTTTACATGCTAAATGTACTGTATGTGTGACAGGCTTGAAATGGCATGCACAATGCACTGCACTCTACTACAGAAGCTTGCCAGAAATAATCAGAACAAGTTTGGTGACCTTCTCGTGTAAGTAATTGACCTGGAAGTAACCCGTTAAATGGTAAGCAAACAAACTTCAGGTTAAAGTGTCAAGAGAACAATATAGTATTTGGTCTAAGGAGGTGAATTCCCAAAATGTCTGACAATTTTCAGAAACCTTTCTTTTTCTAGTTTTTTTTTTTTCTTTCTCACAACATATTCACAAATTAGTCCTTGTACTCTTGCTTGAAGTAAACTTCAAGTGTTACTCCTCATTGAAATCGGCAGGTCTTTCAACTGCAGGAGGAGGTCACATTCCTACACCTGGAAACTAATAATGGAAGTGCTGCATTCCAACCAGGTTGTCTTCAAAATGTTTGAACATTCTCATGGGTATTCAAGTAATGGGGAATAACCTGCAATAAATATGTTTTGGCCATTTGAAGGAAAGTGCTGCAATTTCTGATGGGGGACAAATGAGAAAAATTCTGACCATGCCAATAACAAATTGCCCAGTGAAGAAGGGTTTTGGTTGAAGTGTAGTATACCCCAACTTCCTTGTTAATTAGCACATCCTTTTGTTGATCATACACCTCTGGGTACGACTGTGACTGCTAGGAAAGATGTACTTCTGTGCAATGCTTGCTCTGCTCAGTTGGTGGATTGCAGAGTGCAAAGTGACAGATTGTTGTAGCAAAAGGAAGGGCCTGAAATTGTGAGAAATGCAAATTGGGGGACAAAAATTTACTAAAAATTCCCCTTGCGGCACAGAGACTATTCAAATTGTTTAAAATGTCAAAGTAAGCAATAGTGAGACAGGAAATTAAAGAGGGAATGAGATACCACACTTCCTCTACAGGGATTCGTCTGAAACATGATGCTGTGACTATTCTTACCGTGCACAGTAATTAATCTTCTGTGATCCAAATGAAAGTATTATAAGGGAACATTGAGGGTTTATTACAGTTAGAATGTCAAACTCCGTTAAGAGTAAATTGGATATGAAAATAAAATTGCCACTTTTAATCCCTCAAGGTCTTTACACAATAATGATTTATTATCATTGGAGGAATAGGCTACATCAAAAACACATTTTTAAAAGAAAAAAAGTTGAAGGAAAAAATTCCCAGAATTGTAGATGTTTTCAGTAGAAGCAGTAATATAATATCTTAAAAAATGGAATTGTAATATTAGGTCTAGTCATCAGAAATAAAACGGTTCTGTTAACCAGAAGATAGTACTCAGGGATTGCCATTACATTCCTGGCATTTCACATAAAATATTTTTATTGACAGGGGATGCAGCCCACCCATGTTACTTACTCTATGTACTTTTTATTTCAAAGGATATTAATTTCTAATCCATTGTAAAAAGGCCCAGACATGAAGGTTCGTTTAATAATTTACAAGCTGATGCTTTTCACCAAAAATGATTAATCAAAAAAAATGGTTTAATATGGCTAGAAAACCTAGAGCTAGAATTAGATAAGATACCGTAGGACGTGGCATCATCTGAAAATGTAAGATTTTCACCACTTGCAGAAAGCAGTCAATGATCCAGCCTTTCTGTGAAGGTCACTCCACCACCAAGGAATAAGGGCAGAGAACAGCTGAGGCTACAATGAGCAGCTGCCAGGTGTCTGGCAGGACAGAACCGCCAGCTCGCCCAAGGAGTTCAAGTGGAGAGATCTGGTTGGAGTGTTTGGAGTTTGTAGTAATCAGTGTCTGAAGGTCCTTGGACCAGAAGATGAGTGGTCTCAGGGTGGATTCTACTGATGTTGTGAAGGGAGAATTTGCAGGTCCAGGAAATTGCCCATAATTTAGTCCTGAGAAGCTCAGCTGGTTATCCAGAGCCACACCAAAATGAGTGAACCTGGATGGAGACACTGCACAGCTGCCAATATTGATAAAAATATCTGTCTTTGAGGGGAACCCATTGGGGGGAGAAAGAGGAGCCCTTTCCTAGGCTGTGTTTCAGGTGACGAGTGGACATCAAGGCCGTTAAATCAGCCATGTATACAGAGATATACACCTGACCTTAAGAACTGAATGAAATAAATAATTGGGTGTTAACAGCACAACAATAATGTGGATGTGGTTTAATGTAAGAAAAGGAGAGCTGAAAGCTCCAAGGGAGCCATGTAAGACACCAGTCAAGAGGGTGTGAACTCTTAGGAAAGGTCAGCTAGGTACAAAACACACTGTGCAAGGATGAATTCTGAGAAGCCTTCAGATCTCTGCAAGATCTGGTTGTTGACTGTATTGAGTGCAACAGGCAGGTTCAGTGGACAAGTTCCCCTAAATATGGCTGAATGACTATAGTTTAACTTTCTTTTTAAAGGTGCATTACGTAATCTTGAAATTAGAAGTGCAAACGTGTCTTTTGGCTTCAAAACTGGTTCAGAGATTATTTGCATTACTACTGAAGGTTATTTACTAGACAAAAGACTTTGTAGCTTTATCATAGCATTGAGCATGCTAAATACATTTCTGACCTGTGCCAAAACACATTTGTTATGGCTGGCATTAAAAGGCACAAAATCTGCTGAATGCATTCCTGATGTGTGAAAGCTTGCTTGTTTGTCAAGTTCGGCTTTCAAATGCCCCAATCTCTATGTCTGCCAGGAACCAGGGAGTGATTCAACCTGTCTTGTTCCAGTAACTGTAAAACCTTTTTAATCACTTATTACCCTTCTGTTTTTAATGCACTGAATAAAAACATGTCAACAGCTAAAGCACCAGAGTATTTGAAATTGTGCATTGGACTATGTTGAAAATGTCTGATTCAATGTATTCTGAAGTACCTCATACCACCGTACAGCAAGCAGTCTGAGGAAAAGCTATTCTGAATGACAGGCCTCAAGAAACCCAGCAATCACTTCTTATTTTACCATTTCCTGTCAGATGTACTCATTTTGAAAAATACCATACCAATACTATTTTTACTACTATAAAGTGCTGTGCATGATGTTTGATTGCCTGTTTATGTGTCTTACACTTTCAGTATTTGCTGGAAATAAGTAATGGTCAGACTATCTCCTGATTTATACAGGCATTTTCTATTGTGTATATTTTCGAGTTGTAGAACTGAGACCTCCTAGACTTCTACGGTGGGGATAATAAGATGACAAACACGATGAATAAACTATGAATATGATAATCTTATTGTTTACAGATTTGTTCTATTTAGTTATAAGTGGAATCCCACTTACAGTCATCAATTAATGATGTGTAACTACTTGATTAATACTGACTAGCAATCAGAAAAAGGAGTGAAACAGTCCAAAACTTTTTTCCAATATGATGATGAAAAATTTTATAAGGGTCATGTGCCCTACTTTTAATTCTTTATAATGGCATTATTTATGAAACGGTAATACTTGATAAATGCTTTATGATAAACATACAGCAAAAATCATCATATACAGAAAACTCCTGCATAATCGATTGCTGCACAAGCAGCCAACCTGCATATCCTACAGTATCATTTAAATGCTTTCAAATTTAATGCGATTGGTTGTATATATGTTTCCGGTGCTGAAAATGTAAAAAATGGGAACAAACAGGTTGTTGAAATCATTCAATTTTATTATGTTCACATTTTTAAAACTGTATCAGCTGTTATACTATTTTATTTTTTTACCAGTTTATTCAATGCATCTGGCTCCCCTCTGGTTCCATTGAGGTAGGTTGTGATGACGTATGGTACTGTACAGTAATTATCTGCAGTAGAACACATACAATTCTATAGCACATTTGATATTAGTGGATTTAAGTGAACGTTTCCTGTAGTAATAATAATTTGAATGGCAGCCATTAATCGGACATTTTGGCCTGGATTTAGATTAACATTTGTTTCTTAAGTTTGACTCACAATTAAGTGAAAGCATTCTTTTTTTGTCCATACTCAGTTTTGCCAATTCACTGAAAGTATAACTTTAGAAAATGGCCTCAAAGCATTTTTTTTTTTTTTTTGTTGTAAATTCGAGTTAAAGACCAATGTGGCTCGCAGCCAAGCTTTTCGTTTTTACTTTGAATCACACTGTTGTCAGGGTGCTTTTTAGCCTGATAATCAGTTATTCCATATGGACATACAGGGTTCACCATGGGAAGATCTGCGAATGCATTAGTTTAATCTGTTTGGTACCAGTAGCTTCGCAATATATTGCATTTTGCATGAAAGCTGTACACAGGAGTGTGACAGCTAATTGCGGGTATGCAAATTGAACAGCTCCCTCTAATAGTTACTGTTAGCCTTAAATCAAAAGGAATAGGGAGGGGGAGAGTGGGGAGTTTAATGCATCATTTGAATTTTTTTTTTCCAACAGGAGCCAGTTTGTATTCCATTACTTTCATCTCTACACCAAGCTATCCCTTAACACCATACGGCTTCAAACTAAATTTTAGAAACTGATCATCACATGCTCCCTCCAGAGCAGAATAATGAGATTTTTGGCCCTCATTAACCCAGTTAACTTGTGTCTGGTGACACTCAAATACCTTTCATAGACTGCCAGCAGCATCATACGGTCGTCTGCATATCTGTGGGACATAGTTATTTCTCTCTTTCAACACTTGCCATAAATAGTTGCTTCTTTGGAAACCAGAAGAAAAAAGCATTTGGATTTATCGAGAAAACAGCTTCAAAGAAAGTCAGATAGTAGTAACAATAATAATATTGTTATATATATATGCATCCATTTACAGACAGGTGACAAATAAAATAAAAAAAAACCTGATTGAATGAGTGGAGAAACATAACAAGTGCAGATGCTTCCACACAGGTGTACTGCATGATACAATTAAGCAATTAGCATCCTATCATGCTCTGAGGCGTGTATAATAATGCTGAGCAGGCCCAGTTGACCTCGATTTCGGATCAAGATGGAAAGAGGAAAAGATCTGAGTGACTTTGAAAGAGGGTTCATAATTGGGGCATGGATGACAGGGGCTTCAGTCACAAAGACTGCTCAACTGGCGAGTGTTTCAATAGGAACAGTGACTAAGGTGACG
Source organism: Anguilla rostrata (assembly GCF_018555375.3). Taxonomy (NCBI): domain Eukaryota; kingdom Metazoa; phylum Chordata; class Actinopteri; order Anguilliformes; family Anguillidae; genus Anguilla; species Anguilla rostrata. The sequence goes on from NC_057938.1 coordinate 13,646,272, forward strand.
TGCATTTAGATCTATGGGAAGACATCAGTTAATAGGGTCGGATATTACGGTTGACAACGCACATTCATCATCGTTGTCTCCTATATGAATGGTCTGGGTTAACTTCTTTACATCTGCGCAGATTGATCCACTGGTACATATTCATCTACAAAACAATAATTGGTCTACTCCCTTCCTACCTCAGCTGTCTGCTAATTAGAAATTCACATAGTTATCACCTCCGTCCTAGGGACGTGACACTCTTTAAAGTCCCTCGTCCCACTATTGAGTTTGATAAGATGGGTTTCAGATATTTTGCACCTTATAGTTGGAACAATCTGCAAAATAATTTAAAACTTGACAAATTAATTTCAATTTTGGACTTTAAACATGAAATTCATGTGACTGAAGTATGCTCCTGCTTTTAACCTTATCGTTACACACCTCTGTCTCATGCCCCATTTGATGTTTGTACATTTTGTTAGGTGTAAGTCTTGTTGGGTAACTTTGTGTTTCGTGTCATGTCCCCCTTGCAAAAGAGATTTCAATCGCAATGGGGTTTTTCTGGTTAAATAATGGTTGAATAAAAATAAAAAATAAAAACATTTGATGACTGTGATGCTTTAGTGCGATATGTAAGGAAAAACAGAAAAGCAACTCTTCCTCAGGTTACTGAGAATGCCAATGCAGGAGCCTACACAGGTGCAGTTATAATACTACACCAACAATACTGATATTTTGTTACCTAATTGCAATGTAAAAATAAAGTTAAAAAAAAAACAAAACAAAAGTGCATCTGCACAACTTCAAGGTTCATGTTACAATATAAATATAAGCAAATTAGCCTATATTCGCATAATTCTCAATATCGCCAGGTATAGCCAGTTCTCCTCAATTAGGCTATAGGCGAGTAATGAAATTATTTAAATTTGCACTACAAAATTGTGCATATTTTATCTAGATAATTTGATATTGTTGATACATGCACTCTTTCTTCTCCGCACTGCTACTTGAAGAATATTCATGAAAAGGATGCAATGCACAGATAAACGACCCTGAAACGCATATTTTGTTAAAGAAGTTTGAGCTGAACGCTAATGCAGTAGTTAACAGAGTGTGTGTATTTTATTTCTTTTTGTTAAGTGTGGACTACTTAATGATTAAGAAAACAGATTTTTCTACTCTCTCACTTTCTCTCTCTCTGTCTCTCTCTCTCACACACACGCACATGCACACCGTTTACTCAAGTTGTCAGGTTGGATAACTATAATGGTTTCTGTTCAAATATAATGTTACGTCCAATCAAATTTAGTTACATTCTCCAATTACATAAATTTATTTGTTTATTAATTAATTAATAAACTGTGGCTGAGTGAGCCGAAAAGTTAATGTCAAGCCCTGGTCATACAGTACGTAAGAAGACACTTGGATATATGTGAACATTCCTTTAGGAATATTGGGCTCGTGTTACTCTTCTGCTTTTCTGTAGCTGATCAAACAAGGAGACCCTACTCTACTCATGCTACAGACTTAATAAACTTTAAAAAGTTCACCCGATTCGTAGGGAATGCCTATAGCATATGTGGGGATAGAAAATTGATCAGAGGACAGTATATTGTAATGCGACCAATGCTCCATGCTCTGAAACCATTTACCAATAACAGATTCAGCTCAAACTTATTGCCAGGTTAACAAACCTTCACCTAGTAACAACTCAGCACCTCAAGTTAACAATATTTTATTTGTGCCCACCTTGGAAACACTCCAGGTTAAGGTCCCACTTGCATTGTTCAAGATGGAGACCTTCAAGTGCACTGATTACAATCCATCACCTGGAACCCTTCCCGCGGAGTAACTGCATGCCAGACTCCACAGCCGACTATCCCAAACAAGGAGACCCACACTGACACTCTGAATGAGCCTCCTGGGGCCGATAAAGCAAGAACTCCACAGAACAGCCCCCAGAGGACCACTGCATGAGAAACAAACTGACATGATATTTACTGTATGTGTATAGTGTTGTGGTTTGCAACTGTGTGGTTGGTTGTGTACTCTCTCAAAAAAGGGGTGCTTTGGCCTGTCTTCATAGGGGAACCCTTTGTAATTCTTTATGGAAATTTCTATGGTAGGTCTGAAAAGTGGAAGCTCCCCGGAATCATTTTTCTAGAGAAAGAACCCTTGAACTAGATAGGGTTCCTCTATGGAGACAGAAAGGGCCTTTCAGGCCTTGTTCTCAATGTGTGAGACTGATTATTAAGTGGCTCCCCATATACTAACCAGACATCACATATGACCCCTAAGACTTAGCATCCACACTGAGTCATATTCACCCTCTGTGGTTTCTTTATTTGTCTCTACAGACTAGGTATGGTGATTATTTTCATTCGTTCAATTTTTTTCTTACAAGATTTATGTACGTTTACTGTCTGTCTACCTTAAGCTTAATTAACTTTAATTTTAAATAAAGGCATTATGTGTTATGATAAAAAAGCTGTATTAATCTGTTAATAAATCACCCCAGTGTAATTCTGTTCAAAATGACCTGACCTTCACAGCAATGTAAATGACCAGGTGATTGCAAAACATGATCCGTCCATAATCTAATACACATATCATGACAAAAAAGAATCTTGTTTAAATGATTGATATAGACTCTGAATAACACAAGTGTAAACTGTGCCCTCTAAGCATATAATTGGCAAGTTCAAGGGCTATGGGCTGTGTGGCCAACCAGCTATGACCATGGGTCCATAATGGTAGGATAAAATGAGGGCAAGGTGTTCTACCTCTCCAATCTACGCTACATCCCTTGTAGTAGTGTGTACTCTGTTGGCTGTAAAATCCCAAGTAGCTCACAGGCAAGTCAGTCACAAGAGTGTACGTGCTTCAGCAGCAGTACTTCTTGTGTGTGGGTGAGTGTGCATCAGAAGTAACCCAGGAGGCATGAATGGTAATTCCAAATTGGAGTGACAAAATTGCGGGGAAATATGTTCACCTTTTACATAATGCGAAGACCAAGAGATATGGTGGTATAATACATTGCATAATTCATAATTTTTGTGCAAATGGTTTTTTTCCAGCTTCCCAGTCTTACCAGCTTGGAAAAATAATGATCTCTTGCTATCGTGGTAGACTTTGAGATACAGTTTCACTACAGTCATTTGTTGTGCCTTTTTGCACCAAGTGTACAAATACAAATACCACTGGCAATGTGACACCTGAGTAAATTATTCCATTGCTAGCTACACAGTGTGCACATATACAAATCCCTTACAAATATTTAACCTAATTTTCTGTACAGAGCTTGTATACCCTGATGCCATATGCATCCATTATCTTGAGTAAGTCATACAAATTATTTTTTCTTGGAGCCAATAACATTGTTTAACAAAATATTAACAGAAATCAATGTTCAACTAAGTTGCTGAAATGAGAAAGTCCTTCAAACAAGATAATGGCTTGATTGAATAAGATTGTCCCTCTGCAGTTCAATGCTTCCATATGTTAGAGTTATTTCTTATCTCACAATTTTAATGGCTACCCAAAAGAAACGCACCAAACTGTCTCAGAGGTAGACAGCTTCTCTCTGTAATTTTTCACTTTTTACTGGCTCTGGCATCTGAGTATTACATAGCCCTTCTCAGATGAATTAGAAATAAATTGATATTTGCACAGTGGGAGATCTGACTCCTGGTGGCCAGTCAGGATTTTTATGATCTCAGTGTGAATACTCAATGAATGTTGATGTGGCTGGCCAGGTCCAATTAAGCAATTCATATTTTTATGAAGAAGTTATAATTTCATGAGATTTTTAGTTGGTTGAAAGGGACGCTGTGCCCTTCAACATTTCTTCCCTCCACCAACAGTTCCCAGCAGAGCTGGCAAAATGCATTATTGCGTTTGTATGAGACTTTGATTGCTGTGTAATTAGTTATGTCACCAGGAATTAATTTTTAATCAGCTTGTTTTGTTGTTATAAAAAAGGCATGCAACCCTTATACCTTTACCTGGGGGTAGTGCAGTGCATGTATCACAAAATATACCTGAATTGTACCACACCATAAATCTGCAGACCCTTTGGTGGCATCACTCTCAGGTATGAAATGTAGGTAGAATGGACAGATTTGAAATTCTGGTAAATCGCCAGCAAGCTTGACATTCTTTGATGTTGGACAGAGCAAGAAATAAAACGAAGGAAAGAAACTTCAAAGGTGTTCAAACTTTGCCTTGTTTCCAATACTGTACCTTGGTACCCTTAGTTCCCTTAGACTCCTGGGGCATCACTGCATATAGACTGGAAGTGGGTGTGGTGCAAACCAGACGATGGTAGAGTTTAACATGGAAGCTGTATTAAATGCCAAAAATCCCAGGTTTGTACCATTATAATCACTGACACTCTCAATTGTTGAGATATTGAAGCATTAAAGTTATGGTTTTACAGTGACATCAATGATAATCCAGTTTAACAAAAGGTAGTTTGCTTTTTAAAGCTGTATTTAACAAACACTGGCCTGTATGTTATATAGCCATAACAAGCTTCTATAACACTGAGTTTAAAAAAACAAAAACAAAAAAAACAGGCAGGTCAAGTTTCAAACATAGGCAAAATGTTTTTAAAAACCAAAGCATAGTTACTCATCCTTACTCTCAACTGCATAGTATGAACTACATGAACCCCACCACCACCCCTACCTGAAGGAACACTGAAGTAAATTATAAACAGACAAAAATGTTTATAATAAACGTAACTTGATCTCAGAGTGAGGGCAAGTTACACAAAGCATGATCTATGCTCACACAGATTAAATCATCTTTATTCCAAAGTGATGCTGCCCAATGTTTCCTAAATTATTTCATGTAACTTGGCCCGGTGCTTTTTCATCTTACCTTCTGAAAAGAATAACATAACAGAGAAGTAACACATGAGATTTACATCACTATTTGAACTGCTTAATAAAGTATTCATAGTTGCACAATGCATGATGAAAATACATTGTTGATGGTTAGATCACATTAATCATTTTTAGAAACTGTGATACTAAATGGAGGCCACTGTGGCCAAACTTTAGACACTTTGTAATGGAAAAAAATAAAATAAAACACATGGACTGCCACAAATAGTAAAAGTAACAGTACTGACTGCAAAATTCTGGAGAATTTTTCGACTGGAAACCCTATTTTTTTTACTCTAAGCTATTATCATAATTGACAGTGCTTGAATAAATAGTGGTTGTCCAACTTCAAAAATAATTTTCTAGAGAAACATGATACATACACAAGTTAACTATTATTAATAGCAGTTGAACACACATTATTTGGTCTTCAATATTCGAACATTAAGTCCAACAGAAGACTGTGAACTGAAAAGGGGCATAATACAATCACATTATTAACACTTCACACATGTAAATAAGTGTTTAAATGAACTTGGAGCCACCCAGTGAATTATGGGATATGGCTAGCTGCATAAGACAGAAGAGATAAGGTCTAACTGTAAATTGTTAGACAGTAAACACAGCTATCAAAATATACACAATTGCAAAGTTTCCATTCATACAATGCATTGCAACCTACCCCTGGACTAGTTTATTGCTAAACTGCCCCCTCCTCCTTCCCCAAAATATACATTTGAATAAATATCAGGTGAATTATATCCTGAAAAGAAACAGAATAATGTACATTTACCTGTGGCAACAACAATTTAAATAACGGTTTCCTTACTTCATTATGATTCATGGAACATTGTGGTTTACTCATCAAACTGAAATATCAGAGCCAATGCAGCCAATTATATTTGAATGTTTGTTTCATATTTTTCAATTTGAATGAAATGTGACAAAGAAAAGACCTTTGGAAAAGCCAGATGTAATTTACAAAATAGCACTAAAGGTTTTGTGGCTGGAGGTTGTAAACCACCTCTTATCAATCTTCACAAAATACAAAAAAAAAGCCTTTGCAATTACAATAGTGTCCAGTTGGTTGAAATGTGCTTTCAGTGTGAAATTTCATAGATTTCGTTCATTGAAAGAGCCACAGATAGATTTATACCCTATTCAGGTCAGATTTTGTCTCTCCGAGTATGTTTTTTTTGCATGGGTATGCTGGTCATATCGTACAATGCTACAGATCACATTTACTACATGCAATGATGAGACTTAGCATATTTATTCTTTTTAAATGTGTACCATTAAAAATAAATGCTGTTTTGTCAGTTATATAGATGAATTGATGGACTGTAACAGGCTGGGCGATTAATCAATCAAATGGTGATAAAAGACAAGTGTATGGAGACAGCAGGTGAAGTTACAGATATGTCACCAATTCCATGCATTTGCAGCTTTTGGTAGGATTTTTATGTTGTCCATATAATCTGTATTTGTTGCCACATGTGAAAAAAACATTTGTCAGATATGGATAGTCTTACATTTTCTGAAGGGGAAATCTGTTCCTTTAGCTTGTAGAGTGCTGTGGAAAATTATGTTGAAATATGCACTATACACAATTATTAGGGAATATATTAATGCATTGAACATTGTTTTGCTCTTGTTGCCATAGCAACTTCTCAAAACACTACACCTAAGTATTTTCTGAATTACATTATATTATATTTATAGTACACAAAAGTGCATTGTAAAATGTATATACAAACAATTCAGTGTCTGATCAGTTATAGTAACATCAGCACACTGACATGTAAAGACTTGGTAGAGACATTATGCTAATGAATTATCAAGAAACATGGATGTATTTTGTTTGCCGTTTGTATTTTTAGCTTAAACAGTTTTAAATTTCTTTCAAACAATGTACATATTTTCAAGGCTTGTGGGAATCTTGTAGGCTACAAAGCAGTTACTAAATCTTAACTTTCTCACCTGGAGTAGGAAAAAGGGACTTGGAAATGGGACACTGTTTAGTATGGATGAATGCATTTGAATATAAATATGTATTATAAAGATGGAATAAGTAACACTGAATATATCAAGGTTTTGTAAATCAAGTTGTATTTAATCTGGAAGTAAAAGTATTACTGTTAATGTTTAATTAATGAACCACCAGGCATACCCAGCCCACAGCCTGAGAACTTAATACATTTGCTGTTGAAACTGGCTGTATTGATGAGGAACAACAGCAGATGAGATGGAGATTTAAGACATTAAACCTGCAACATGGCCAGGTGTGCTCTCAACCTTGAGAGCCAGCTAATACTAGTAATGACACTCCAGATAGCATGCTTCACTGGATAACATATTGTGTGACTGTACACCACAGGCCTGAGATCCAGTATGGATCATTAAGGGGTACTCTTTCCTCTAGACCAAATAATAAACCCAATGACACTGCACTTTGCTCATAGTATTGTGGAAAGTGCCATGGATGGCACTTTTGGGTGAAACGCTAAACCAATCTCCTGACCCACTGTGGTCAATAAAAACCCTATTCTGCTTTTTGAATGAGTTTGGATGAAAGATAAATAATAAAAAATTGATAAATATTTTGGTCCTCGTCCACTCTTGTGCTAGTAATGGACTGGTCCCTCAGCTTGCTATTCATTCCATGGCACTCCAAATTCATTCCAAATTCTGATCAGATCAGATCAGTTGTGATGTTACTCTAAAGGCATAATATTTCACACGCATGGCACCAGAACAGTTTTACAAACCGACCACAGATATGGTACCAGATTGAGCTAAAATTAGCTGTGAAAGATCATGCTAGTTTGAATATTTTAAAATCCAGTTCACTTACTGCACAACAGATGACAGATAAGTTCTAAGATGTCAAATTCTGATATTGTAGAAATCCTGCACAAGTTTAACTGAAACATTTTATTAACCTACTGACTCATTGCACCGCTCATTGTATATATGAAGAGACTGCAGTAATTGAAAACATTTTTTTAAATGTAGTAAATTATCTTGCTTACATCTCACACTATATTTTTTTATTTATTTTTGCCTACCAATCTGATTGTCTCAAGGCAGTATGTTAAAAGAGTTCCACTTCTAAACAAAGTGAATGAATAAGAAACGAATTGGCACAAAAAAAAAGAATACAGCGATCTTATAGAAGCACAGGCTTCTGTTTAATGAAAAGCTTTATCTGTGGTAGAGGCCACACAATAAACTTGTCTGAAGAAATGTAAGTCTAGGGTGCTCTAAAACTTATTAGAATGGATAAAAGAAAGCTAAATGCAGACTGAAAAAAAGGAAAAAAGAATAACCCTGGCTTATGCTGAATTATATTATGATGATTATGTGATACACCGTTCTCTAAGATTCCTGACTTTAAAAAGGCATAGATTATTCTTTCACCCGAAGCCAAAAGATAAATAGTTTGAATTAAAAGTTTTCAAACAGTGGCATCCTTTACCTGAAAGCAGACATTTAATAATGCATTTTAATCGAGTTTTGTGTGTCTTATTGAGAGAAGTGTCATAAGCATGTCGACATGGTGCGTGCCACCTTATCAGGCTCGCCATTTTTCAATTACTTCATGTTCCTGCAGGCCCCTTTGATTTAATGCTCTAATCAGTCAACCAATCTTTCTGCATACAGCTTTCCTCTTGCCTGAGTCGCATTAAGCTCTGAATAAGGGCTGCTTCAGTGATCTGGAATTTGGCTTATTATCATAAAATTAGAAGAGAAGGATATGTTTGCGCCGAGCTGCCTCTGTGCCGTGCTGCGTTACACAAACCCCACTCTTGAATTTTTGATGTGGTAAAATTGCCGCTGTGTCTCATTCTTGCTTGTTAATTTGAAAAGCCATTAGCACCCTGTTCCTGTGCAGACATATACATCATTAGTTTTTTTTTTTTTTTTAAACCACTCCAATTTGATAATAAACAAGAGAAGGCTATGGTACTCCTTAGCTGGTTGGGCCCAATTCACCAAACACTGAACAACATGTTACTTGATATGGTCAGGGATGTAGATGTGAAAGTTCACACTACAGGAAATCGCCCTGTCAAATGCAAACAGTTTTGATTGATTTATTAATCCGTCACCTCTTGAAGGAGGTATTTAGGCTGTTTTATCTTCAATAACCTTTGAATAGAATCAACACATCTTCTGGAATTTAAGGATTTTAATAACTAGAAGATACGTTTTTTTTTTTTTCAAAGAATATTAAAATGTATTTATCTTGTTTTAACCATATTTAAGGCTGAGTTCGGTTTGATTTTATAGCATTTATTTTTTCAGAGTTCGCTACATTTTGTAAAAGCCACTTTAATTTAAACCAGGGCCACAGTGTCAAGAGTACTTGTCAAAATGCTGTTCAATTTTTTGTTCTAATTCCAGACTCTATGGAGAATTTGATTAAGAGACAGAGCATTGATTGACAGGTTCAGTGAACCTATCAGCTGTTGAAAATCACAGTTTAAAACTACGCATACCATTTCCATGCTTTGCAATGGCCTCAATCAGAATACTAAAAAAAAAAAAAAAAACTTGATACCAAACGGTCAGTGACACATTAATTTAAAATCCATCAAAAATGATCTAATCTGAGGTACCACCTCAAATATGTGGGTGGTACACACATTCTTTGACATGATGAGTAAAGCTGAACATTAACAACTTCAAGAGCTGACTCAGATATGAGAAGATAAATTCAACTCAACATACAGAACACTTCAGCATGTCCGTAGGTACACTGAAGGATGACAGAGTGGTGGGGAAGGGACCATTATTTTTCATAGATACTGTTGGGTTGGTTAGGCAAGTTAGGCAATTGGGAACATAGGGTAAACAGATGTAAACAGATGGCCACAAAAACATCCCAACTAGCTGGGGCTATAGCTTGTATGGCCTACACAACACATCAGACCAAAAAGCCCAGAACATAGACAAGGGATTTGATCACTGGGCTTGGAGTGCCTAGCTAGTACCTAGCTATGTAACAAAAACTGCACAACTGCACCATACTAGTTAGATAATAACTTAATCACATTCCAATAAAATATAACCATTACTTCCTTGGCACTCTTTAAACTCTCAAAAGCTACAGAGTCAATATGTCCCCCAGTATACAACACCAACATGACGAGAAACATACATCCCCAAAATTGATGTCATTTGGGATCGTAACAAAAAAGAAACGAAAATCACCATACAACCCATTTAGTATCCATAGTAAGGCATTTTCAAGATCAAAAGGATTCAACCATGGCCTGTTTTTGAGCTGAGATCACTCAACACACCCTCATCCTACTTACAGTTTTGAAGCTTGAACATCTGGTGCTTTCACTTTAACTAAGAAAGAGTGCATGTGGATGACTGTTATCCTCAATTTCATGATCAAGGTTTAGCATGACAGATTTGCTCACAGAAATCAAAAATGAGGATGCACACTGGCACAGCTCTATTTATTGGAAAACAGACGCCTTGTAAAGAACTTACTACTGACTCATCGAAGGGCATCAGCTCCCGAACTCTCATGCTCTTGGCCTGGTCTGGTTCCGTCTCTGCTGCACTATGCTGCTTCACATGTAGTTCTTGATTCATTTTAATGTAGAAGATTAGCACTTGGCTGTTGTGACTGTGACCGCGGTCACATGCAGTGCAGTAGCCTCCACACCTCATCTCAGTGTTACCAGATGATGTTCCACAATAAGCATTTTCACAACTTGGGAAACTGCAGTGTCTGAATGACAGCAGTTATGCAGAGAACGTTATTGATATATCCCTAATGTAGACTAGTAGAGGTCAGATGTTTTGCCACAGTTGAGTCAGTGACTGCTTTTTTTAAAGCCATCCATTCATCCATTTTCTCTTTTATGAGATTCATTTTTCTGTTTATAAGGCATTTTTATTTGCTTCTTTGTAGCTAGGACTATTTGCCTTTCATTCTCACTACCTAATAGCGAATTAACCATTAAATTTCACTGCTAAAACTAGCTAGAAGTTATGTTGCTCTGCATCAGCACAAAATAAAAATAGACAATTGACACTGGCTAACAACAGAGAAGTGAATACTTGGCTTACTGTCAAAGAGCAAGTACCACAAATAAAACAATTAATAGTTTTTTCAGTACATTCTCTATGTAAGTTTGACATGCTCTGAGACTATGATAAAGTTTAAAATTGAGTAACCATGAAGTTGATATTTTCGTTTAACTAAGGGCTTATACAGCACATGCTATACATGAATTGCATATTGAATTGCGTATTGAATTACTAACATTTTTGGCTCTGTCATAGTCCTTCACGATGGAATAATTTACATCACCATAATTGTGTGGCAATTGGACACCAAAGCAATACTTAAATCTGGACTGAAACACATCTCTTCAGTCATGTGTGGTACAATGATGCTTGTATTATACTAGAGATCCCTTGAATGATTTTTACCAAGGCCTGTTTACTTTTAAAAATAATTATACAAAAAACGCTGATTGCTGGGGCTTCCCAAAAAAGTCTAATTGATCGCCATCACCCTGGAAAAATAACAGGAAGTTCCTTGGTATGTTACATCAGATATTTTCTTGGGGCTAACTATATGAGATTTTTGTTCATTCTCTAGTTTCTTTAGAATTAGCTATCCGTTTTACTATGAGCTTGCTTTTGTAATGCCATCTTATTTTTCTGCTCTCCAAACTTGCATATGCTTTGGGTGGAGAGCCCACAACTTGGGCTTTGTCGGCACAGAAACAGCTTGACATGACCTAATCAAACATCTGTCAGACATTGCTTGTCTTTTTGTACTCCTGCCTTTTGGCCAAGTCATTATCAAAAGATAATTATTTCTCATTAAATTATTTTCCTAAATGAAGCCAAATTAAAATGAGGAAAAACCTGCAAAAAAATACTAGCCTGATGGTGGTTTAAACTATGTTCTAAAAAGCACACCACGGGGCTGCTAAATAAATGACTCTAACAGCAGTGGGGTCAGGACACCTCTAAACACCATCACAGGCCAGATGAAAGCTTGTATGTTCACCAGCAATAAGTGAGCCGGGGTTGTCACCTATTGATCCAGCTGTTCTGGATGAAATGGCAGTTAGCAGTCACTTTCAGAGCTTTAATTAGTCTGCCACCATCTTGCAGTGAAAGATGATTAACCTTTGCAGACCCATAAACGGCAACATTACTTGCACTCTGCATGCCCACGGTAGCAAGAAAGCCAGAAGAGAGCGGGGGATCGTGGAAATGTTTGTGAGTTTCTCACCTCCAGGGCCTGCAACTGCTTAAGTGCCTCAGGGATAAAACCACTTTGAACATATTCACTGAAAACATTCCTTTTTAACAAGAATCTCCACTGAAAAAAAAAGAAACTGCAGAGAATTGGAAATGAAGGGTATCTCATCTCGTTCATGTTTCAAAATTGCCTGCATTTTCTGTCATTTGCTTTAAAAGGGCTGTAGCCTTTGTTTATCAATGCAACAGAGCAGTGCATTATGGAACTGATGGCTCTCTGGCTCAGAAGTTTCCGTTTTTGAAGGAATGTGGACTGTTTTTGGTAGTTTGGACTTAATTTATTGTAAACAATATGAACCTGTCAGAACGTGTCAGTATGCTTCTATGGATATGCCACTTCTAAGAAAAAAAATCTTACGGAATGGAAAATATTTTTTTTATAAGTGCACAGTGGTGGAGTTCTTGATATTTTATACAGCCTAATTGCAGATTTATCAGTCTTGCAAGAAATGTTCTATTATCATTATTATTATTATTATTATTATTTTTAACCACATGCAAGGCATAGCTTTAAATCCAAGCTCTGTAGGTAAGTCACTGTAGCGAGTGACACGCCCGTTTCACTGATCGAAGGTTCCTCTGGCGCAGTGTGACAAGAGGAGACAGAGGAGAAGCTGACAGCTTGGCCTACTGTCTCCTTGGGGCTTTTGTCCATGGGGAAAGATGTCACCTTGGTCGCCTGAGCAGAGCCTTCGGTGTTCCTTACAGGCACAATATAGAGGCAAAAACGTCAATAACAGTTTTTCATAATGTACAAAATGAAGTTGAGAAGAAGAGACAGGATTTGGCTTCAACCTTGATTTCGACTTCCATTTAGCTTCCTGTTCTCATCATACCCGATCACTTGAAAATCTCCCTGTTTTGGGGGTGGAAGAACTCATTTTAAAATGTCAGGACCTGTCAATTAGTGCCCACAAAAGGACATCAATCAATGATGTCTCACTTTGTTACATTTCAGCCCTCCCTTCCACACACACACACACACACATACAGTTCTGAGCTCAAAGCAGGTGAACACGTAGCCTCTGACACAGTTTCCCTCGCTAACCTATTGTTCACATTCCCTTTTTCGATCCTCTCCTCTGAAACAGGCCAAGTTCAGCTTTTTGAACCATCTAGGCGTACTCAGCAAGGGCTGTATTGATTGTAAGGAGCTCTTAATAGCGGTATTGGCACTAAGCTTTGGAAAAGCTGAACATAAGTTTTAAGGACAAAAGTTTGAAGGAAAAAAAGTTATGACCTAAGTGGGCCATTCTTTCAGGCATACCTTTTCTGAGTGGATGCGATGTCGGCTACAGCAATTGTGCACATAATTGTGTACGATCCTTTCTGTTGATGCTTTCTTATTGCTGTTAAAGCTGCTCTCGCCACCAACCAGCCACCCTTACTAATAAGTGGCAAAGGCTGTGATCATATTTCTTTGGTTAAATTACATAAGGGGCCGCGGAAAATCATTCATTGACTTCAGACAGGGCTGAAGAGATTTTTTCTATAATTCACGCTTGTTAGCTCCTGAAATAGTTCCATTTGAATGTGCCTCAGAGTGGGAGTACTGGGAGCTTGTACCTTTATAATCTTTTCTTCTCTAATCTCCCCATTGCAATGCCACTCTGACATCGTCTGATCTTAAAATCAATAGGAGCGGTGCCTCATGAATGAATGTATAGAATGTAAATCCACTATGTAGTGTTCCATGTGAGTTGGTAGCAGCAGAATGGAGTCCCTTTTAGCCATGTTCACAACCATTTTAAAAATTAATATTTTATTTAATTTCTAAATATTGAAGTGTGTGTATGTGTGTGTGCATGTGCAGACTTGCCTCTCTCACTCTCGCACTAAATCTTCAGCTGCTGCTTCATTACTGGTTTCCTTTGTACTTGCATGCGACAGCAATTTTGTTGCTTGTTACTTGAGAGTTAAATTATTTCTGTTGAAAGAGGCCAAGGTATAAGAATAATGAAGTGGACTGATTTGGTCCAGTATAAAAATGTACCTCTTCAGGGTAGTCAAAGGCCCCTTGGTCTTTTTTCCCCACAAACTTGCTTGTAATATATCCAATGAAGTGTAAATAAGAATTTAATATATATTATTATAAAATGGGTTGTTTTGATCCTGGATTCTGATTGGCTGAGACTGCGCTCTAGAGTGATTGTAAATCTGAAACAGTAATGGGCAGTTTATAGTTAAGTGACGTATAATCGTTGCCACTGGTAATTATCACATTTTGTGGTTGGTCGCAACAATTTTTAGTTTATACTAGCGTGACCGATGATTTATCATCATCACTATCATTGTTGTGCTTATAGCTGAGACTTAAATTGTATTGAACTTTGACCCCATCGCAGGCTCAGGTGTAATGACAATATTATTGTAGAATGTTCTAATCTCCTGTAATTATCTTTACCGAAGTGTAAAGTCACCACCTAGCCTAACTTTAAAATAAATAAAATGGAAGACTGCACATTTGTCTCTATGCCGACCAGGGGGACTACAAAGATGCTATTAACTACCCTGTTGACCGTTTTGTGATGCGTTTTGTGAATGGCTACCTGTTCATACATTTTATGAGTGACAGGATTCGATATCAAAGTCCGGTGATAATGGAATTCTAGTCAAACTAAATGCCTGGGTTCATCATTTCAGGAACAGTTATTCCTTGGTAGAATGTTTATTAACACACAACTATGCATTTAGCCATTAATATGTATATATGTTTCTGTGAAGGTATATCTTCTGCTCATTGTGATACACCCCGTTCAGTAACCTTCTCCCCTATTTTTGAGGTTCTTATGAAATGCACTTGATATATGGCATGCCAAAATGGCACAGCAGTTTGGCGTCTGCCACAAGGAGAAATAATTATCACAAAAGGGTACATTTGAAATGACAGTGGCTAAAGCCCTCAGCCTTCACAAAGACTCCTGGGATTAATATATAGTGCAGTACAATGTTCATAAAATTGAAAAATGTGCTGTATTTTCAGAGTGGTATTCAGTTTAAAAAACCCTGCAAATGATGCATAATGAGTTCGCCCCATCTCCCCATGGTGACGAAATTGATTGAAATCTTGAGCCTGCTGTGGCCGTGGCAATTTTTTAAAGATTTGATAAATTTAATGGTTGTTGTTGCATTTCATTACCTCTCTGTGTGAGACAGGCACCGTCCCTGTGCTGCATATCTGTCTTGAACAGTAGGACAGAGGAGCCAGATAAAGAAATTGCCACAGTTATACTTGAGATTGAGGTGAGTACCCATTGTGTAGAATTTGTAATGCACAAAATACATCTAACAGCTTTGCCCTCCCTCTAAATAATGGCTAAACTGTTAACAGTTACTATTATTATTATTATTATTATCATATTTTAATAAATAATAATAATAATAATAATAATAATAATAATAATAATAATACATTGTGATGTATTCATATTTTGTGGCAGCCCAAGGCTGCACCAACTTAAACCCATAATGACTGTTGTCCTGGAGAATGACACAGCCTAAACTCAAACTTTTATGGACTGTGACATTTGAGAGCCTTGCCCTTTTTATCTTTAATTTCTTTGTGCAAGTAAGTGTCTGTTTATAGAATGGAAGTGTCCTCACAAAGCCTCAATTAATTAAGTTGCAATTATTTTTGTTGGTTTCTAAGTGTGAAGGTTCCATTAACCACATCTGGCAAAAGCCTTTGGAGCACATTCAAGGGCTCTCTGACTCGCCTGATGAACAGTATCTTGTAAAAAAAGAAGTTTCTCTCAAACCCTCACCTCTGCCCTCTCTCTTGATTTTGCCACTAGGCAGTACAGTCTTCAATCACCAGATCCTTGATCTTTCTTCTGATAATACAAGATAAACTGCCAAAATCATTTAATTTTTTATGTGTGTAGGGGCCGCTAGCTGAATGAGGTGATGCACAATTGCTGATTGCGTTTCCCAGGGTATGCGAGGGTTCAGTCCGTTAGAGGTTTGTGTTTCATTGCTCTTTAGCGACCCCCACTGTTTTATCAGGCGCTCGTGAACTACATGTCAAAGCTGTGTATGAAAGTTCTCCCACCGCCTCCACTGTATGCGGGCTTGGCTATAATCTGCTGTGTGAAAATAAGCAGCTGGTGATACCACACGTTTCGGAAAAGAACCACCGATATCGACACTCTCCCGAATCGGCAGGGGTGTTTGCACATGAGCACGGCTATGCTTGCAGATAATTGACATTAGGGAGGGAATTGGACATGTTCAGCCCCATGTTGGGTGCCAAATAAACAAATACAATAAACAAATAAATAAATACATAAATAAATATGCGTAGCTATCCACACTCAGTGAAAACAAAACAGTATTGTTGTTTCTTTTTAATCACATGTATTTCTACTCTTCATGGTATAGTTCTGCATGCAGGGTTATTTCCATGAGAAGATAATGATCCTTACAATAAGACTTGATACTCCATAAATCCCCAAATACTGTGTTCGTACATGCAGCATTATTGCATGATATGTGGAAATATATGCATATGATTTTTGTGTTTATCTAAGGAAGCGCCAGTTTCATGTTTTATTTAAGCCATCTGTTTTCTCATAATAAAAAATACAAAATTAAAAATGCACAAGATAATCAAATTTTAACATGATTTTTCTTTTCATTTCTCTGTGAAAAGTCCATGATAGGACAATACCATAATACATTTTAAAAAGATTTATGTAGTATAACTCTTCCACAGTGTATGAATATGTCCATCTAATCTTGAGAGGAAAATAATAAAGGGTGTCCACAGCATTGCATTCACTATGTTCATCCTCACAAATTATCAGGAATGACAATCAAACACATCCATTTTTACTTTACACTGACATTGACTAATGTGCAGAATTAATGGATTGTGCAGATCCCTTCAACAAAAGCACCAATTATTTGAATGCACTACTGACAAATAATTACTACAGTTTCTAAAGCATTATGTTTGATGTCATTTTTTTTCAGACATGCTATTTAAAAATTTTTTCAACCCTCACACCTCCTCAACATAACCTCTTGGTGCAGACATGGCTGGGTTCCATTCGCCAAACCCACTTGGTCTCCTAATTGAAAAGACTTTGCCACCTCGGTGTTTGCTCAGTCATCTGAGCAACGACTTGAGGAATTTGTGTCCCAGGAAATGCTCGCAAACAGAAGCAATTTCATGGTGGTTTAGCACCGATCTCCTCATTTTTATTTAAGCCGAAACAACTGGGCTTCAGTGTGCCCTGCTCTCTATTCCCTGTCGCCAATGCAACTGCAGAGCTGAACTGCTCGAAACTAAATGTTTACATGAATGCTGAGCATGGCCCTGATTGACAGGAGCACTCTTCATCAGTCGTAGAAGATGTGCATGAAGGCATTTGGGGAGTACGTTTTACTCAATCAAAGATTAATTCATCGGGCCAGGTCCTCACCGAAAAGGGCCTTTTTAGAGCAGTGGGGATGATGGAACTTTCTGGAAGATTGACGCTGAAGTGGTACTCCATTAAAGCAATATGTCTGAGTTCCCATTATTCAATGAGGCAGGCCGTAAAGTATCAAACTATTAGATGATATGTCAATATTTTAGCAGGCAAATGAGCGTGGCTTTATTGACATGCCAGCCTACTTCCTTGCACAGAACAGAAACTAGATTTTTAATTTAAAGAATATTATTTAATTGTATCCACATTGGATTTATTCCTGCACACATATATGGAAAAACTTGGAATGCCATGTAATAGATGCAGAGACCCTAGAGGTATTCAAGATCTAGCTTGACACCAGCACTAGATACTCACTTGAAGGCAAAACTATCATTTTGGAAGGCTGAGTAGCCTGTTATAAGCCTTATAAACATGTTATGCCTTGGTAATTAAAGTGTTATACATGCTTCTTACGGATTTCTCGCCTTGTGTACGTCATAAAGTGCAATATCATTTTAAATGGCTAATACATTAATGCAAATATAATAACTGTATTTTTTTTCACATTAAATTGTATTAAAGTACCTTTTAAGCAACATTCTGTTATTCTTGTCAGACAGAAGAAAAAAATGGTGTTATTTTTAATGCAGTTCTCAGATTAACAAGGTCAGGTTAGATATTAATTACTGTGTTTTTGATGGAAGTTTACTAAGCAAATTAAATATATCTTGGCTGAACAATTCAATAACTCGGGGCATGAGAACATAATGATGTTTTATGTAAAGGCCAGGGTATTTAGCCCATTGAGGCCCATCATTTTCTTGACTGCATAATTAGGGTGTACTAATCATGCAATCCTGTAATATTTTTTTTTTTTCTGTACTGGTCATTCCAATGAACGGTATTGGATCTCGTTAGATAAAAGTAACCACAAATCACTTTTTCACCTACCATTTTAAAAATCCAATTCCCATAAAATATGTAATCATCTATAAAGGCATCTCCAATGATCTGCCAAAATAGGTTAAGGGCTAATGGAATGAGCTGATCATGGGCTTTTAAAAATGCTATTTCAACTTGGTACTCAGAAAAGCTTTGGAAAAGCATGCAAGAACCTCCACCCAAAAGTGAAAAGGCATCTTGTATATCATTTTACAAATTATATGATATCCAAATATAGTCTGAATAAAAAATTGCATTTACAATGCATCATTAATGTTTGCATATGTGTATTTTGACAAAAAAAAAAAAAAAAAGAATAAAAAATTTAAGCAACACTTTGTTATTGGAGCTCATATTCTCATTTTATGAACCCAAACTCAATTTTTATTTTGAAACCAGATCTTGATGAAAGTATCATGAATAGTCATGCAAAATATCTTAACCTTCATACCAGCTTGCTATAATGGACACAGAGGATCATAGGATGACTGTCACATATTTCATGTTCTTTTCTTTTACATTTTATTTCCCTTGATGCAAAATTGCACTTTTTAGCTCATACATGTGCATGTATAATGTTGGACAGCGGACTCCTTGAACAGCCAAGTGGAGGTTGTGAGAAGATGGCTTGTTTCTAGAATTAGGCCTCTCACGTAAATATGGGAGTCTCTGGAGCTTGTCGTGGCGGCCTCTCTGGAGACTGCTCAAATGGAACCGAATTAGATTCTGCCGTGTCGCACTTTAGCAGTTACTCCAGTCACAGATTGGCCTGCTTTTGGTCTTGCAGTGTTTTGTTGCAGGCCAGTGGATTTTGCACTCAGGCAACATTGTGCATAGAGCATTCCTGTGGAATCGCAGTCTTTATAACTACATCATTTGCAACTCTATGTCAGCATTTAGATGCCAAAATACATTGGCTGGGTCATAGTTATATTTTCCTGATCATTCTAATTTTATGTTGATTGAATACTACAGATCTTATACGATTCAAAGTCGCATTGGAATTACATTGGCAATTGCATGTTTTTTAATTTGTTAGTTGGAGGGATATGCTATGAAAGTGCAAGCTGGTTGCATTAATGGCCTTGAATTGAATTTTAGGTACTGTGTTCACTGGGCCAGGTATGATATGTTGAAAATTCAAGGATCTATGAGTTCAATTCTGCAGTTATATGGGGTGATACACAAGTATAAATGGCTTCGCTTTATATGTTAAAACACTGGTCTTAAATTGGTTTGAGTCCTCTCTTTTTAACAATGAAAAATGTACAGTTCCATCTGAAGACTATTGTTCAGTTCATAATATTGCCACAAATGAATTGCATTTACCCAACATTTGTAATTGAGGACAATCAAGGCAAATTAAATATATAATTCTGGCCACTGGTTCATCAAGACCACCCATAAGCAGCACAAAGATAAATTGCAAGGTTAGGATCTAAAATCTTGGATAAAGGTTACATTTATTAGTTCTCAATTTTTACAACAATGGCTTAATTTTTTCAAAATTATGCTGGAATTGCCAACCAAAACATTGTGCAGAAGAAGAAAAAAAAGATAATAATTATGCTTGTATTTAACTGGAATTCAAGGACACATAGCAAAATAGGTTCAGCCATGATAATGGTTTGACAATAGCTCACAGAGAAATTAATTTTTGCCTACATGTACAATTTTGAAATTAATTATGTAGCAGGTCTGGAGAGGACAGATGCCTGCCAATCATGTTTTAATCAAGCGGCCTTTAAATTGGGTTTAGAGCATTAGCCATGGCAAATCTACTGTGGACAGTGCAAATGAAGCGGGAGTTGATCTTCTGAGCGCCTTTCATCCACAGCCGGGAAGGAATCCCAAACGCTGGGGGAATCATTTCATCTCAGTTCTTCCTCTGGTTGCATATAGCTGAATGTGCATCGCACAGACCCCTCAGCTGGAGGGGGAAATGCTTGCAGGGCTTCAAGTGGTAATGAGATGGCACTCATATAAAGGTTTAGCATTTAATATGGAGCCTGAGGCAAACTGCTGCCCCGACCTCCCACTGGTCCAGAGCTGGCCAATGGGGGTTCAGCAACATGGCGGTTGTCGCATGTGGTAATTGGCAGAAGTTCAGTAGGGTTGCCCTGAAGGCATCCAATCAGGTCCCAGGACCAGCAATTTGATCTTGAAAAATGCACCCCTTGCTGTGTGGTTTTCATCATGTAAAAGTATGGAATTATTGCATGTAATGATGCAATGAACCTGTTGAGAAAACCTTTAAAGCAAAAATCCTGTGTGTTTGTTAACAGAATGCCTCTCATTGGATGGAATTTTTCAGTTTTTAAATAATTCATATTGCCCCTTGTTGGCGCATAGACATCTAAATTGCTTGAACGCTGTGTTCAGTCCAGGGGAAGAAGTTCAGATTCCGCTCATCTCTAAATGCGAAAAGAAAAAAATAACTAATACATTCAACAGCTGAAAGGTAAAATATTTAGATTCCCCTTAGTGGGGTGGTGAGGGGTAACACTAAATGTTACATAAGTACCCTAACATTTGAAAACAAATTCTCATGAGAAGAATGTTAATATCTTATAATAATTTAATATCTTTTGAAGGCACCTTTGGTCTTTTTTTGCCATTAAATATTTGGAATATGGCAGATCTGACAAGACTAGATTAGAGTGATTTCAGCAATTGTAATGAGTTAGTGAACAGCCTTTTCAAAGTAAAAACACAGAGACACACTTTTGCCAACATAACAATTAAACAAGTTATATTCACTTAACAGAACACTGAGGTGGAATCCACAAAGGATTGTGATGCTTTTGAAATTGTTAAATTGATTCAAGTACCAGAAAAAAGAAAAAAATACAATTCACAAAGCATCCACACTGAGTGGAACATGCAATCAACTGCACTACCAGGGAAGTGCAATGTCTGGGTCATGCTAATTTACAGTAAATGGCGTTAACTACATACATTTCAGTGCCAAAATGATTTTCTGTTTTTTTTTTTTGTTTTTGTTTTTTGCAGAAGGGGCTCGATACAGCGTGTGTCTATTCACAAAGATGATAGCAAATTACCACTTGGATTATTTTTAAAACTTTAAACCTGGTGGTAATGCTGTGCAGTCTGTATATAAGCAATACAATATATCATCTTATATGATCATAGCAGTTGTCATAGTTTCAAGAGGAAGACAGCATTAACATGTTAGGCCTACAATGTTTGGGATGATATTGAGCATGCTATCTGTAATTTGTTTTCTGCTATAATTTAAGTGAGTGGTGTTTTTTTACAGAGAAAATATTCACTGATTCAAAATGGTCAAATTCTATGAATTACGGTATAAATGAGTAACAAGTAATGACTAAAGAGTAAATTATTTCAAGAAATATTAAAGCGGTCCATTTCCTGTTCATTCAACTGATCTCCTTTGTGGCTCATTGATTCTTTTTTTAGTCATTATTATTCCAGCATCATTATTTTTGTGCCAAATTAAAATGAATCCCATGTAAAAATGTATCAAGTTTCCAATGTATATTATCAAATCAGCAATCGTTCAACATGGTATGAGCAAAAACAGTCTATTACCTTCTTAGTGGTTTGTGAGAACTTGACAACTAGTTTTTGAGTTTAAAAAATAATTCAGATCCTAAGACAAGGTACAGCCTGATATATAAGCAAATTCAGCAGAGAATATAAAAGTTAACATGGACATTGTTCAAAGAATATCCTATGAAATCCAATCTGATACTCAGAATATCATGTTTTACTAAAAATGTGACATTTTTTTGTCCCTTCCTCTTCTAAGAGGTCAGTTGAAATTGCTCACTGCAGTCGACATAGTGGTAGAATTAGGATAGCAGTCTGTCTCTGAGAATTGGACAGCTCCACTAAACGCTGCCTGAAAGCGTGTCAGTATTATATTACATTTTATGTGGCAGACGCTTTTATCCAAAGTGATGTACAATAAGGGCATGCCGAAGGTGGTTGGAAAAACTACAGAACACAGGTCAGATAAGGAACAAGTATAGGCAGGAAAGTTATGGGAAGTCAAACTCAGGAGTGACTCTTTTTGGCACTGGCCAGGCTAGTAGCAAAACATTTCCACTAGCCCAGCCAAAATGTTACCCTATTTTTAAATCCATAACATTACATTGTTAATCCAAATAAATGTAGGCCTAACTTTTTTTTTTTTTTTTGTGCATATGTTCCTCTAGTAGCCTGTATCCTGCTGCCATTTTTAACTCAAGATAGTTGTCACCATAAAAGCATAGTGAAAGTGAACATGTTTACTATTAATCCCTTTACATTCACAGCATGCACAATATATTCTTGTTCTATGAGTTGTAAAATTTCCATCAATAATACTACTCATAGAACAACAAAATGCATTTGTACATTAAAGATCAAGGCTGTATTGAGAAAACAATCACCTCTGGTGAGTGGGTGTACCTAATTTTCAACACAGACATGCTTCATAATTGGTTGTATTTACCATAATGCTTTCTGTTATAAAATTGCTTATCATCAGCAATTTTCACAATTTATGTTGAAAATTTCAACTTGCACCAGTGCTCTTAAATTATATATTATATGATTCACATTTTCAAAATTCTAGAAACATATGCGAGAAAAACACTGGCACTGCACACTCCTGCATAGTTACATGGTCTGTGCATAGCCAGTCCCAACCAGTCATCCAGTTATTCGCAAATGTTGTTTTGTTTCCTTGTACTTTTTCAATGAAGAGTTTTTTGGTTGAGATGGTGGCAAAATAAAATATGCATTTCGTTAATGTTATTACAGACACAAGACCAAGATGAAGATACAAGTGCAACTTGAAAGTGCTAGATGAAGATACAAGAGCAACATGAAAGTGTTAGAAGATCAAAATACAAGTGATACATCAGAGTGATGCTAGATTGGGGGTAACCCTGTGGAGAAGTAGAGTTAGTTCTAGTCAAGGAATAGTCTGAAGAAATATGACTTTGGACTATGGCAGAAAATGGGCAGCGACTGAGCGGTTCATAGAGGAATGGAGAGGATGTTCCGTCACTGGGGAGCCAGGTTGGAGAAGCTCTGTGGGTGGGAAGAGTGAGAACCATTCATACAAATGGCAGGAAGTGTAAGTCGCCCTGCTCTTGCAGAGTGTTTGGGCTGGTGTGTAAGGTTGAATTATGTCCTGTAGGTAGGAAGGGGCTGTCCTGTACTGAATGAGTTGTTGCAGATGCATGGCACAGGCTGGTAGGCTTGCGAGAAGAGAATTTCAGTAATCAAAATGGAAGATTACCATAGCCTGAACAAGTGGCTGTGTGTGGAGTATGTTGTACAGGAGGAATCTGCAAGACCATGATGTTGCTGTGACGTTCTTCTTGAAGGCCACCCCCAGGTTCTTTGCAGAGCAAAAGGCAGACACTGTAGTGCCATAAAAAAGTGATGGTGTGCTCTCGTAGTAGTAAAGCCCTGTGAGAGATGAAGAGCAGCTCCGTCTTGTCGAGGTTGAGCTTCAGGTGATGCCTAGACATCTGCGTTGAGATGTCAGTCATGAGATGTCATAAAAAAGCCAGCTCAATTATGGGACATAATCTAAAATAATTGTTTATGTGCAATTGAGGTCAAGCTGAGACCTTTCTGCTGTATTTACCTCCTTGAATTTAGTCTTAGTGGTGAATTTAGGCAAGTTAACATTGATCCACCTCGCCAATATTTTTAGCCACTGTTCAGAAAAAACAAACTTCGGGTAGACTGAATCTGAAGTATTTTTAGCCCATTTTGTTTTTTCTCTAAATGGCAGGTTTCCATTGACATTGAAAGTAAACCAAGGGGAAAAGGTCAAAATAAAAAAACAGCATATTGCTAACATTCAAAAAAATGTTAGCAAGGACCCAAGGGTGTGCAGGGGAAAATATGCCCCAGAAACCCATCCACTGTAACAAAAGCAATCTTAACTCTTTCAGCAAAACTAGCTATGCCACTGCACCACTTTATGAATCTGACCTTAAACAAAGGCATGGAATTAAAAACCTTTTGTTTGCAAAACAGCTGGCAAGAAATAATCAATGACACTTCATACTCATACTATATGTGATATATGCTAATAATATGATAAGGCATGACCTCCTACAAAAACTAGTAATGACTGTCTATTACAGTTTGTAATATATGTAGTACCATTGTTATTCTAAACCGAGAGATGTTTTGAATATGAGATATGAGATATTTTGAATATTTATTTTTAATTCAGCGCATGGATTATGACAGTATTGTGTTATTTGAAAGTTGTTTTAATAAGCAGCCATTACTATTTATGACTGATGTAGGATCATATGACTGCATTATGTGGGTCTCATGGTGTATAGTTGAATAACAGTGTTTTTAAACAATAAAATGTAATACTAAACTGCTCAAGCTAATTGATTCTGACATTAGAGGACATACATAATACATTTACTTTCACAGAACATGTTTGTCTATCATTACTATGACTTTATTCCCATGTTTCAGTTCTTTTGACATATTACTTTGCAGTTTTGTGACTGATGATCACATCTCATAAAATTGTGAAATATAGGTAAACATGTGACAGATAAAGCCGGCCTAGGAGAGGTACGGGTAAGTCCATTACATCCTCTGCTCTCTAAGAAATATAACAACAGAACAAGGTACCAACGTATCCAAGTGGCTTTAACACAAACAGAAGGGCTCCAACCCTATAAAACTTGTTTCCCTCAGGATTAGTAACAAAATAAATAAAAAATGCATCCAGACATTGCTGTCAAACCATAATTAAACACATATTAGCCACTGTTTAACAGATCTATATATGATCTATGTATCTTAGAGATTATTGTGAGCACAGTTATGATGTGTGGATATTATTGCTGAACACTGATATTTCTAAGCTGCCAGCAGGAGAGTTCTGGGAAATATGAATCACTTATGAACTGCCTGCTCAGCTCCATGGTTACAGCAGAAGTGCGCACCTGGGAAGAAGCGACTGCCGAAGAGGCATTGAAATTCCTCTTTAAGACTGCCACCAGTCACAGAGAGAGAGAGCCAAGTGCCCATCAATGTGCTTCTTAATTCATTAGCTTAGCTCAATCCTGTGGCTATCACGGGGCCGTCCTGATCAAATAAATCTTTAATCAGGTGATTAGCCGAAGACAGAGGTAATTACCTTTTGGAAAGGTCCATTATTGTGTCACTGCTAAGTCCAAACTCTATCCTGGTCCCTAACTTGTTGGTGACTTCACCACTCCCCAGAATAATGATTAGGATCAGCCAGCTATAGTGGGACATGTTTCAAGGTGAGGCCCTACATATGGTTCCACAGTTCACATTGTTACATGGCAAAATCTATTGACCTATAGTTCACAGCTTTGCTTGGCTTGTAAACCATGCACTGTGCTATTATAATTGACCTCCAAACAGGACTAAAGTATTACATTATTTAAGCATTCATTAATGCAACACATTTCAATGAAATTGTGTGCTGCTCTGCGGGAGAATAATGCAGTTGCATTTCTCTGAAAAGTACCACATTTGTTTATTAACGCAAGTTCAACTTGGTAAATCACTGTCCACAAGACCAATGCTTTTCATTTTAACATATTTACATAATCTCATGAATAATATATCAGATGTGTGATTCTCCAAGCACTCACAGTTTATAAAGCGGTAATTCAAGCTCATTGTTTCGAGCGACTTGTGCATCATTGTCCTTCTCAACCAACAAGCAGCACTTGTTAATTCTAATATCTGTGTACGCAAAGAGAAGAAGACCCAGAGGAAGTATGTTTCTGTACCTGCTTAATGGAGTACAGTGTGAATTTCAGAGTAAAATACATAATATTTATTGTGACTATGGACTTTGTGACATGAACAGTTTTTTTTTTAACTATTTTTGGGGACGGGGGTTAGACCTAGCCCCAAGGGTGGCTAAGTTTGTTGCGTTGAATGATCCACTGGTTTTCATTGTTACTCAATATTTAATTAATGAATTAAAGTTGATTATTTGGGTACCCGTGGTTTAGTCGCTATCTCAGCTTCACAGCTTATCAATATAAAAATAAGGAAAACTGTTGTTTGGACCCAGGCCTATGCATTCACATTAACAGATATTACTGGGCAATTTCAGAGCAACAATAAAAAGCATGTTCTAAAGACAGAACATAGAGTGGATCAACTGAGTAGCTCTATAAAATTAGGCTTCAATGTAAGCATATTAACTTGTGAATAATAAGGTTTAGCATTTGTGATTTGCAAAACCTTAAAAAAAATCCAGTGATTGTGAAGCATAGGAAACAAGTAGGATGTTATTTTTAAGAGTGAAACCTCGAGTTCAGCATGCTTCAGTGAGCTAGCTGCTTGAAATATTATTGTAAACCTTCAATATTCAACAGTATTACAAAATTACTTGTGTCTGTAAGAATGCAAATGACTAAATGACTGCGTAGGAAAAACAAATAGTTAAACACTGTGAAAAGAAAAAAGGACACAAGAAAAAGTATGAAGACAAAATGGAAGAGAATAGAAAAAAAATGTATTAAATACTTTCAAACAAACTTTTTCAGTGGCGTTTTGAGGTAGAAACGTATACGTATAATGTATCTCTGAATTGTGTCTTTTTGGGAAAGTGCTTTCCTTGAGTGTACTCTGGAAAGT